>NW_027466098.1:9615000-9782500 GCF_046127955.1 Nelusetta ayraudi | reverse complement strand
GTTTTGTTTTTTTGGTTTGGATCTCATGCAAGAACTCGGTCGAGACAGCTGGGCGGTTTTGTCTAACATCCGTTACGCTTTCTTTTAAATCAGATTTACATACATTTGCATTACATTGCAAAAAATATATAGATTTACATTACAGATTAAATCGTTTCATTTTGCTCACTGACAAAGCACAGCCGTTTTATGTGATTTCTTTTTTTAAATAGCAGATTTGCTTAATTATCAACGGTAGGTAGGCTGTAATGTTAAGAAATTGGAAATGTCGGCGAATTAAATAAGCTTTCACTTTGTGTTATAAAATAAAAGCTATGGCAACACTGAGTTTCCAGAATTTTAGAACCAAAACTGCAGCATTTCAGTTTTGTTTTTTGTTTTTGTTTTCAGATTTAACTTTCATTTCAGGGTAAATTTAACTCATTTCAGGACTTCTGAACTTCACGTGAGTATAGAGAAGTGAAAACAAGTCGTTGAGCAGAAATAAAGTACTCCAGACCAGTCTTGGTTCCTCAAAATGATGACATTTTACATGGAAAACATGCAAGAATGACTCACTTCTATTCACCAGCCCCATCATCTTAAAGAAGATAATGAGACTAAAGAAGGCAACCTGTTTACGTTTACGGCTGTGCCACTATCTACTGAGGCCCTCTTGTCTCTTATGGACTGTGGGATGCTTTTATTTTGAAAGCTCCCTAAACACCGGAATATTACGAGTGTCACTGGCAGACCTGACCGCAACTTCCTTCATTGGGGGGCGTGTGCGTGCGCGTTTGTGTGCGCGAGTGTGTGTGTGAGAGAGTCACTGATCTATTTAACAGCCACTGATGGCTGTCCTTAAAGGAGCCACGCCCTTTTATTGCCGCCATAACTCGCCACTGACACAAGACAATGCTGTGTGTGTGTGTGTGTGTGTGTGTGTGTGTGTGTGTGTGTGTGTGTGTTGGGGGGGTTGAAGGCTTGCAAATGAATGCGTATCAACAGAACTGATTTTTCTTTTATCACTCAGCTCCACATTGTTCATCACGCTCACAACAACTAATATATTAAAATGAGATTAAACGTCCTAATTTCGGCGCGGCTTTGACCTGGACACGGCACACTTCCCCCCTCACGTGGCTGTTGTGTGTTTACAAGTGGGTGAGGGGCTCCAGCGTAGCACACCTTCATTGCTAATCCTCTTTGGGAGGCCCTGACTTTGTAGCCCGGGCTGGAATCATGGCATGATGGAGCCACTGACAGGTGGCGGCAGGACGGGACGAGCCGCTCGGGAAGGTCACCATCTAATCTGAGCACTTCACTCTGATTGGAAAGAAATAACAAAGTTGTCAGGGTACATCATTTAACCTTTGCTCAATACCACGTGACACCTACACAGTTGCTCATAATATTGGAATTAAATATTTCTTTTTACTTGTCTTTGATGCAGACAACAGGGGTTGTGCATTAATTAATTTCACCTGGGACACGTCATATAATCAGTGCACCTGGTCAAACGGAACGAGGGACGCACTCTAATCAGAATCAGAATCAGGAATACTTTATTTATTCCGAGGGAAATTCTTTTTGTCACAGGGTTCCAGTCAACTGAGTAATGTACATGAAATAGAAGCAAGCAATAACTAAAATAAAAATATTAAAAACAATAGAAAATTAAATAACCAGCCATTTTACTTCGTGCAAAGCTGACAGTATGAACAATTAAAAAAAAAAAAAAAAAGGATAGGCATAAACAATGGACTATGGGCAGCAGTGAGATCACATTTAATTTAATAAAGCATATTAATGACCATGTGATTCCAGTGTTGCTTGGTGTTTCGTTATCTGGATGAAATGTCTCCCCAATCTGTTAAACTGAAATCAGATTTGGAATCTCTGCTATCCAGCTGCTTTGCAAGAGTAAGGTTCCCCACTTACTGTACATTCAAGTGTCTTTAAGGAAGTATAAACCTTATGTAGCGTCTGAGCAATCCTAAACACTATATTGAACACAAGATCAACAGGTTTAGGTGGTTTTATATGTTTTTTCTCACATATTACTCATGATTGTGTTAATGATAAAAAATGATTCCATGCAGGCCTAATAAACCACACACACAGCTTGAGGTTTAAATATAGCATAGAAATAACCATCTGACAACATCCAAACTTTTTCCCATCAAATGTATGCTAATGGTTTAGGAAATGTCAAATAATTGAGGTGTAACGTTTAAGAAATTTACAATTTAGCTTTTTCTTTCAAAAATGTCATCTTATACAATTATAGTTTGCTATTCTATTATTTTTATTGCTATTCTGTTTTACTCATGTGAATACAATTCTGAAACCTCCACTTCAATATTGGCAAAATAAATGTTTGAACATCTAAAAGGCTTTTTGTTGTTATACATCATTTCCTCAGGAGGTTTGATATCCTATCCTGTGATTTTGCATGAGATATTAGAAAGACATTTAGCTGTAACATAAAATATGGATGGATATTTTCGTGGCAGGCTGTAAACACAGGGCAAATTATGCCATTTTCTGGAGAGGTATAAAGATTATTTTCTTCCCAAATAATAATGCTGCACTAGTCCACTGCAGTAAAATAAAGGTCAGAAATGGGTATAATATGGAACCTTTGAAGGCCATTTCATCACTTCACATAACCTCCAATCCAAACGTACAAAAACAGAACACAAATAATAATGATGTGACGTGAGCTGAGCTCGCTCTCTCTTCAGACAGCCCAGCATCTTATTGATCCTCACACACTTCCTGCCGGAAGGAGGAATTGACAGGAGTCCCGAGAGGCCAGTGGCCACGTCATCCTTCCGGTCATTCACAGACCTGAGTCACCCACGTCTCCCACAGCGCCTCGGCTCTAGTGCCTTAACATCCGCACGCGACAGACTCCATCACAGCATCTCACGCTGCTTCTCCATTATTCCTCACGTTTCAACCTAAAGGTCAGCGTTTGCAGCAAACGGTTCCTATTAAAAGCTGCAACAAACACCACAGGCTCTTCCATCAGGCTTCGTCGATATAAAGTTCAAATGTATACCTCTTACAGACAGTGTGTGTGTGTGTGTGTGTGTGTGTGTGTGTGTGTGTGTGGGCGGTCTGGGGTGAGGGGACAGAAGAGAAAAGAGGCTTTTGAGCCGATTTCCTGTGAAAGCATCTGAAGTGGTGGAGATGAAGATTGGCCTCCTGAGGCTGTTTGAGGATCAATGTGTCAGCGAGCTTTAATAAGAAACTGGCCCTCGCCGCTTCCTGAGCAGGGAAAACCCACCGCAGAGGTGCACAGAAAAAAAAAAAAAAAAACCTGCTTGCCCTGAAGGACGGCACGTCCAAATTGAACCCTTGAAAAGATCCCACATCTGCTGACTTCTTCACCACTATAAAACTATTTGCCGACGGGAATCTTTAAATGCTGGTAACCACCAAAAGTACAATGCGGCAAATTTGATGAACAGAGAACGAGATGATGATAAGGATGATGAAGAAAAAGAAGATGGGACTGCAGTACTTTTACTCACCCTCTGATTCACATGGATGCAGCCATGGTGGCAGTTTTATCAGATGCATGATCCAGATGGTCTCTAGAATACAGAATGGAAGTGTTGGGTTCTCTTGATCTTGTTTCAGTCCCCCCGGCAAGAGTTTCACTAAGCACAGCAGCAGCAACATTAGCAAGCCATGAAGAAATGGTGCATGTATGTGATGTCGCAGAAATGATCCCTGTGTTAGCAAATTTGATTCTTTTTACAACAGGTTGCAGGTAACAAAGGACAACATGCCGTCAAGCTCTGAGGTAAACTGCATTCTAGGTCAGTATTCCTCGCCAAGCATATTAACTATGCCTACACTACTTCACACGTACCAGCCATAGACATACATACAACTGCACAGACAAGATTGACCCAAACTAAACATGGTGCTCACAAGTCTGTTTGTCTAATATCCAGTCTGTAACTTGTGCTATCAAAGTTCTAAAAGTTGATCACACTCTAATATGAATGTGTAGCTTGTTCCATTCTAAACATCCTTGGATTGACAGCACGTTTTGAGAACATGTTGTGTGTCCTCACAGTCCCTTATTGTGGTAGCTCCGGTCCCTATACTCTTATCTGGTTGTTTTATATGTTAAATTTCTTGAAGTCATGTTCAATATTAATGTTTCCGTACTAAAAAGTTTTCATTTCACAGAATTGAGATAGCAGAAATGTATAAATAGTTAATATCATCCGAGCCCCTAAAACTTTAGCTGACACGTTTTACCACCATGTTCGAAGGCCAAAAAACACCAGCAGGCTTTGAGTGTAGATTTTATAAAGAATATCTTCCATAAATATTTTAGTGATTTTATAATGTCAATAGAAAATGAGCAGTTTCTTCAAATGCTTTATATTGTCTCCATTAAAGTAGGATTTCCTGCGATTCATCATTGCCAAACAGACGTATTCCCTCTGATTGCCAAACGCCAGCGGTGTTGTCACTACTTTGCCGTGGTAGCCGAGGTGTCAGTCGGCGCCGACGGCTGAATCACACACCAACCTTCACTCACGCAAACCGCCTCACCAAGGTGACAGGTAATTAGCGGCTCTGATCCTCCGACCACCTGCTGGCGAGATGTGGATGTGTGCGATGATGTCATCTGAGCCACTCTGGAGCTTAGCCGGTGGAAGGTTGCTGCAAAAAGCACACTGTCAACAACAGGTGGAAACAACAGGAAACAGAAGCGCGTCAGCCGGGTCAGACAGGAGCGGGACTGTTTTCACACAGTAGCACAAACTGTGGGAGGAGGGCTTGGATACAGTATGTATGGCAGGTGTTAGTGTACATTTGCCAGCCTAGAACAGCATAGCATAGAAATGGAGAGAACACTTATCTGTAAATGTGACTTATGACTATATAACTATCAATTTTTAAAAAGCATTTTACTAAATGTATTTGATTTGTTTTCCCTTTTTCCTTTTTGAACTATTTATTGACCCTGATAACTTTTTAAATGGCATATACATATTCCTGCTCTGTAGCACTTTGAGATTAGCACAACATGAAGGAAAAAAGTGTAATGTAAAATGTATTCTTCTTCCTCTTCTTCTTCTTCTTGCAAAAATAGGTACATCATTTCCGTGTTTGTTTTTGTAAATAAAGTGTGGTTGTAAAAAAAATAAAATCATAAAAATGTTCCCCTTCTTCTTTGTGTCCATTTTGTTGTCAATAAAGTGTGGTTGTAACAATCTTCTTCTTCTTCTTTTCTGATAAACTGAAAGATTTAATGTTTCTTATTGGCTTGTGTTTGATAGTTTTTTGTTCATTGTTCGACATTTGTTAATTTTATTTTGGTATTCATTTGTCTTTTTCATAATTTCACGTCCTTGTAAAAATAGGGGTATAATTTCCGTGTTTCTTTTTGTAAATAAAGTGTGGTTGTGTGAAACTGTGACTCCCCTCCTCAACCTGTGAACCTGCTGGATGCTCGTCCACCTCTTATGTCAATGACAGTTTAGCCATGATTTAGTTTGAAAAGCGTTGCCAACTCGAACAACGCGAAGGCACACACACACACACACACACACGTGACGCTGATGATCACCCTCACACAGAAGAGAGAGTGACCACTTCCACATTTCAGACTTGCTGATCCAGGATCACGTGGCGATAGCGGCGGCGGCGGCGGTGACGGCGACGGCGAGTGATTCAGCCAGACAGTGGCAGTGTAAATCAGCGCGAGAGTGCGTTCATCATGGAGTCACCTGACACTGGCCTGTTTCCATAGCAACGCCTGTGGGGCGAGGAGGAGGTGGAGGAGGAGGAGGAGGAGGGGGGCGTTTCCGGAGGGGATTATGAGAGGACAAAATATGACTGTGAATAACAATAATAATGACAACAATGATAATGATAATATTAATAATATCAAGAATGACCCACACGCAAGGCCCTCTGAACATAATTATTTTCCTTTTTTTAATCACACACACACACGCACACACTCCTTGTATCCACGCAACGGTCCACTGCAGTCTATGGTCTGAGCTGCTCAGTGACACCGGAGACCAAAAATCGTGAATGGCCTGTTGCTCGGATGAATGAGGTTCCGAGAGCTGAATGGAGTGAAGGAGCCTGAATGAAAGAGACGCAGAAATCTCAACTGCCAAACTGGAGGATTCACACGCACAAACACTAGAGAGGGGCCCCGACAGCTCGCCCCATAATATTTAACACTGCTGCCACTGGTGGTTGATAATGAAGCTAGCTAAAAGGTTAGCGTTTTATACAAGATTCAGAAAATACGGACAGAAAAGTTGATTTAATGTCAAGTGTTTCTTTATGGGCTCAGACATCATAAACACGCTGAGAATGACACGCTGATCTGCGCAATCATTTTCAAAGGGGTCAAAAGGGGTTTTTATTTGTCATAACTTGTACAAGTGCAATAAACGAAATGGTGTGCTCCCGGTGCAAGCTGCAGCCCCCCCGAGTTATGATTTTACAGACCGGCTGAGCGTCAACTCAAGGAGAAACATTCATTTGTCAGAGCCACAATAAAAAGCAATGCCCCCAATCTGGAGCATTAAGAGGAAGAACGTCTCCATGAGCCGATGCCAAATGGAGGCAGCAGCAGCAGCAGCAGCAATAAGAGCAGACTGACATTAACGGTGTTAAAAAGCTTTGTTACGTGTTTAAGAATCGGGAGGAAGATGCAGCAAGAAGTAGCGAGCAGACACAGGCGACAGAGGGCCAGCAGTCTGAGATGTCAGCTAAATTATTCATGGTCATCATCACAGGAGGGCTTAACTTTATCGCCCTCTGCTGAGCGCTGGATGGAAATGTAAAAAACCCAGAGGAAGACTGGACGCCTCGAATCATTTTTTTCCAGCCCGCTTTGAAAGCGGCTGCGGGATGTTCTCGGAAAACGCTCTCGAAATAGACGTGACGGTGCACTTACCAGTCTGCTGAGCCATCAGCGGCCTGTCATTAGAGTCACCTGACCCCGTCCACCGCTGGTTATTTCACGGATGCGGCCGGTTAATATTTATGGAACTGAAAATGGGCTGCAGAAATCCAGAGATTCATTTTTTTTTTCTTTTTCCTCTTTTTTGCTTTCACATTCAGTCATCAAATAGAAAGCAGGGGAGGGAATGTTCATTCAAATTGTAGGGGTTAAAGGTCAGGAGGGTGCAAGTCTGCTCCTAAGGATAAGGGGAAAAGGGGGGGGGGGTGCTTAAGATAAGTGTGTGTGTGTGTGTGTGTGTGTGTTAGTCTTTAATGGCTGGGGGTGCTCTGTCTTTCAGGGGAGGGGGACCTCTCATGAATAATGCAGACGGGCTCAGTCGCACTCTGAACACAGCCAATCATCAGCAGAGGGCTGAATCACCCATCAGCTCAATCATTCCCACTGTGTTCCAGACTAATGTCTGGTCACCCCCCCCCCCCCCCCCCCCCCATCTTCCTACTCACACTCTGTGCTTCATGACAAGCACACCGTCTCTGAAGAGAAATGACAAATACATATATTCTTTTAATTGTAGATTATTTGTTTTACTATATACTGATACTCTCAAATATAAATATGTAAAGAATTTTAGTGCTCTTGAGGACTCTTGAGGATTTTCTGCAACTGGACAGTGTCAGATATACAAAAAACTGACAGCACTGGTGTCTGTTGTTTTTCCTCCACCCAGCAGCACCACCCGCCATCATTCTGTGCTCCACCAGTAACTCATAAACACATCAGGAGAGAGAGACAGAGAGAGAGAGAGAGAGAGAGAGAGAGAGAGCTGGACTGGAGGAGAGCAGGTTCTCCGCAGCCTGGTGTGACAACGAAAACTCTACAGATCCACCAAAGCAGAAACAGCAGTTAGCCTGAAAAGCGGAGGAAGTGGATAAAGTGAAAGACGGGCTTTTCTCACCAAATCCACTGAGCCACTGAGCAGAGACATAAGGTGTTTTTTTTTTGTTTTTTTTTTAAGAAGGATTAAGTCAATTTCACAGTTTGTGACTCTGTTTTTAACTAGATTTTTTAATTTAATTTTCTTTTAATTGTCAGCCTTCTATAATCTACTACTTTTCACGTTTGCTCATGTTGGATCTCCTTTTTTCCCATCTTTGTCCTACTGTCAAACCCTGCGCATTTTGAAAAGAAAAGTGCTAGATTAAACTAAAATTAAATGAAAAAAAAAAACTAAAAGATTCTGAGAAAATTAAAGATCTATGTATGATCGGCATTTACTCTGACACACGTCACAAACCAAGAAAACACATTTACAGCCAAAACGAGATTTGCAGCCTTTATTTGGAATAAATGATCAAAAGAAGAGAACATGTCAAAGTCTAGAGACTGGAACTTGAAGAGGATTATTTGAATGCTTATCAATCAATGCTTATCAATGCTTAGGTACCTATCAGAGGAGCAAGCAACCGTTGCAATGTTGCAAGAACATGATTTCTCCAGTCAGTACTTGATGTTTAACTCTACACCTCCCAAAAAATGTTACAGTTTATAATTATAATAGAACTAGAGTGAATCAATGATACATAAATGTAAGCATATACCTTTATCTCATAAAGCCTTTCTCCTCACCAACCCACCTTTCACCAAAAACTCTTCACATTTTGTTAAGTCAAACAACCAGCCTAAATCTTATATCCATTTACCTTCACTTCATTCAAGTTTCAGGGGAAAAAAATAACACACACACGTCCTACTCCCAGCATACTGATCCCTTTGGTTTGAAAGAATCTTAACTTCAAATATCATTATTAGCAGTAACTGATCTGAAATCACACTGTAAAAGAAAACTTAGCAGAAATGAAAAATCTAAATCAAACACAAACTTGTCAACTATTATCTGATTTGCATTTTAAGGTCTTAGACTGCCCCCTAGTGGAGATATCCCCTCTTGCAGGCAGATGAAAGGTAAAGCTAGACTTCACCGAGAGCGTTTCAGGTAAACTGGGTTCAGGAAATACATGCAGTGGGAGGCCGACTGTCGACGGGCTCAGAGATTCTCATCGTGCTCGTGGAAACGGTGCAGGTGGTCGGCGTACCTGAGGGAAATTGGGAAACTGATTAACTCGCAGACAAGGTGGAAAAATTGTTTTTTGCTTGTTCAGCTGCCGGTCAAAAGAAGCTGCTCACTTTTTAGCGCAGAAAGCGGTGCAGTCCCTGCCGATGCTCTCGCTCCACGCTGTCTTGTACAGCACCTGCAAGAGAAATCAGCGGGGAAACAAGAGCCCACATCTGTTTTTTAACCACCGCTGCTGAGAGAACAGGAGCAGGAAGTCCTCGGGGGGGGGGGGGGGGGGACCAGTGGAGACCTACCAAGAAGACCAGACAGTGCAGGAACAGAGTGTAGAAGAAGGCAACGGTCCTGGCCATCTTGTTGGAGAGAATCGCACGACCCTGAGAGGCAGAGACAGCAAGTCTAGCAAGGCTACGAGGTTGTGCATCTGGGTGTGTGTGTGTGTGTGTGTGTGTGTGTGTGTGTGTGTGTGCGTGTGTGTGTATTTGAGTCCTACCAGGCCCAGAGTTGCTTTATCCCAGGGACTGAGGCTCAGGTAGCGGCGCTGACGCTCCTGTAAGGACGAGAGCGCCAGAACTCAACAAAAGACACACTTTGATGTTAATGGTGTAAACAGTTTTGAGATGAAGTTCAGGATGCGCTCGTCAGCTTTATCACATTGGAAAATTGTGAGATGGGAAAAATGTAACAAAACGTTTTAAGAGAAAAGTCAGGAAAACAGTCTCTTTAGTTATCACAAAATGTCAACATTAAATTACTTCCTGAATACTTGAATTGTACATTCCATTTAATTACCATTTTCCAAACTGCTGCCACTGTTAAGGTTTGAAAAAGGTAGCAGGTAGCAGAAATGTTCCGATTCTGACGTATTGCTATATTTCAATCTCTTTCTAATAATGCATTCACGTGTTGTAACCTATATTTTGCGACCCAGCTGCTTTGTATGATCTCACATCACACTGCAGCTTCATTGCTTGGATTTTTCCTCATCCAATTGTGCATTTGTTGCGTTTGTTTCATTTGATGTGGTTCAAGCTATCAAAATATGGAGTATGTGGAACACAACTATGGCCGGAGAATGAATGGCAGCTGTGTGCAAAATATGTATTTCTTTAGTTTTTGCTTTTAATTTTCCCTCACCTTCCTGCTGAAAGAGGCAAACGGATCCAGTCTCTCCTCATACTGGGAGGAGTAGCGCATCACCGTGTCGTCACTCCCTCCAGCCTGCAACACAATGACGACAAGCACAGTGACATGAAAAAAACAACAACATGGGACGCGAGATCTCTGCTGTGCACCACGCAGCCACACGGCGACGCACTTTGCTGGGGTAGCTCTGCAGGAATTTGATCTTCTCGTAGAGTTTAATGTTGTCCGCCCTCAGGCTGTCCAGCTCGTTCTGCAGGGCCTGCATGGTCTGCTGCACGGAGCGGTTCTCCTGCAGGACCACACAAACAGACACATTAGAAATACACGCACACGCACGCGCACGAGTAGTCAAGTGTGTGACTCACGGCTTCCAGCTCCTGATTGCGGGAGCGAAACCTCTCCCTCTGGCTGGAAATGATGGAGAGCAGCGAGTCCATCTGGCCCTGAGGAAGATCAGGATGAGGACTCACACCAGAACCTGGAGATAAACCAAAAAAATGTGACATGTAAAATGATATCCTTTAAAACTGGACTGGATGGGGGGAAAAAAACTCAAATATTAATCTAATCAGGCCACTTTGCCGTGTTTAAAGCGACAGCTCAGCTCAGCTCGATTGTTTTATTCCAAACAAAGACCATCAGTGTCTTCACTGCCTCGTCTGGGAGATGCGACACTGATTGGCCGAGCTACTTTCTGTTCTCCTGCGCCTCAAAACAAACGCATCAAACCAGAGGCTGATAAAAAAGCTGCAGGGATTTATCTAATGTGCTGGCAAGAAAATGAAATGTTTGACATAACAATTATTTGTGTCACTATGACTTTTGCCTATTTGGTGGAATAGTGACAACAAACAAACAAATAAAACATTAAGCTGTCGACTAAAATAAAATGAGATTTCTGCAGCAGAATAACACATCAGTCAAAGGTCAACCACCGTGTTAAATTAAATTTTCTTCCTCTGGATGAATTCCCTCAATTTTAACACATCAAACTCGCATGGTTTGGCTTCATACGATAAAACCAAACCATGTTGCAGGCAGCCACTTTTCTTTTAATGTGTGACGACTGACTTATTTCTCCTGAACTTAAGAGTACGAGAAAAAAAAAAGAGGATTAAGGCTCAAGTCAAACCACTGATTCGATTGGTTACTACATGTAACAGAGAGAAAAAGTGAAACATCTACACTGAAAGCAGCTCAGATGTGACGGTTTCAATCCGTTTTGCAAAAATCCAATTTCGTGTGATTCGTGACTGTTCAGACTACAAAAGAGCAATCCAGTTTCAATCTGGATGGACTAAAAATCGGATTTTGGCTGGTAGTCTGAACGCAGCTTTGGTCCCCAAAGGGCTGGACAGTGATCACAGACGGTGGCCAATGTTCTGCTCAAAAAACATGTGTGTCGAAAAGAACGGCTGAAACGGTCAGTGGGGAAAATTTCGGAAAAACGAATTCTTTCTACCGAAAAACAATTCATCTGGTGAGTTGGTGAAAAAAAAAAAATCTGTGATTTTTAGTACCGATTTGAAAACTAGATCGGTACTAAAAAAATCAACCACGTTGAAGCGCAGGTGTGTGTCAAACACACGGTGTTGTGTTGGGGACGTACTGGTGAACATGGCGGTGGCTTCCTTGATGGGCTCCGGGATGTTGCTCAAGCCGCTGAGCTCGGAGCCGTCGGCGTCGGGCCGCGGCAGGGAGGACATGGCCTGGATGGTGCTCAGGTCGTGCTCCAGCTTCAGGATGAGCGCCTTCTGCTCGGCGCTGGTCTGCACCGCCGACGAGAACTCGCCCTGCAGAGCTGCGTAGCGGCCTGCAGGTGTCAGTGGGGGGGGGGGGGGGGGGGTCGAAAAGGTGTCAGTGGAGCGTTCATTGAGCATCAGTCACGCACACATACAGAAAGACGAGTTTATGAACATGGAACTCACCTGCAAACGATTGGAGCAGGGCAACACAAGCGAACAAATATCTTTATGTAATGAGAATATCTTTGCTGACTCTCTACTTCAACTCGTCTCTTTCTCTGAGAATACTTTTCCTCCACCAGAAACCACAAGGCAACACGTGAATAGAAGAGGGCGCAAAAAGAAACCTCCACCGCACACGTTTAGTATTTGTATAAAAGAGATTTACTTCAATTATCACACCTAGGGTGCATGTGAATAATAATGATGATGAATCAAATGTCAATCATAACAAATACATCGTGAACGTTTCATACAGTGATATTGCTTTTCAATGTCGTAGAAGGGACTGTTTTACAGTGCTGAGAACAAACAACATGATACGTTTAGTAAATAGAAAGATAAAGAAACGATGATACATGAGGAACAAAAAAAAAGAAGGCGGAGGGGGGGGGAGGCTGAAGAGAGAGTCCCCCCCCCCACGACCGCCACCACCAAAAGGAAAAATAAAAGCATCTCAGGAGTGACAGAAGTGCTTGGGAAACAGCTTTCAAAATAAAATAAAAATAAAAAACAGAACATCTTAACCATCCCTTTACAGTCATGCAGCCTTTTGTACTACGACACACACGTACACGCACACGGACTGAGAAAAATCATGAAACGGCGAGAGAGGTTATGAAAATTATTACTTCCACGTTTTGTTGATGACAGGTTGGACAAAAAAAAGAAAGAAAAAAAAAATCGAGTTAGAAAAGGACGACAAAAAAAAAACAAAAAAAACGAAACACTCTGAACTCGCTAAAGCCTCGACAAGCATCTTAAAGCTTTCCAAAAAGGGAGGGGGCGGCGGGTGGGGGCCGGGTGGGGGTGGTTGAGGTGCTCCCCCCCTCCGTCCCCACAACCCCGCCAGGTCATTTGGTTGTCAGACTACACGGTGACGTAAGCTGTGGATGAACGGAAGCGGCGGTGGAAGGTAGCAACATTCAGAAAAGACGAATGATTCTTTAATCTTTTTTTTTTTTTTTGGAAAAACAAAAACATTTTTTTTTTGTCAGCAACCTTTCAACAGATGTGGAAACCTACTTCACTATTTGGCTTCTTTTTTTTTTTTTGCTTCTTCCTCTTAAGTCTTGCGAGTGTTCGCTGAAATGTTGTTTTTTTTTTTTGTATTTTTTGTCGTTTTTTTTTTATATTTTTTTAAATAGTTCCAGAGTTTCTCCCCTGGGTGCTAAACAAGTGCAGATGAGCATGGTGTTAAAAAAAAAAAAAAAAAACGAGGAGGAAATGATGTAAGACTCAGTAAAAGAGAGCGAATCGGCAGGAGCCGACGCAGAAAAGGTGAGCCGGAAAGATGGAAAAAAAAAAAAGACGACGACGACAAGAAAAACACACGCGAGTAGAGGGAGGAGTTGAAAGAATGAGTGTATTGTGCTGTTATATGTGTGAGTATGTATTACTGAGTGTGCTCTTCATACAGCATCACTGATTCAGAAAGTGTTTCCTTACAAAAAACCCACTTCTTAAGATATATTCTAAAATATTACAAAAAACATCTGAGGTTTTTTTTTTCTCTCTCTCTCTCTCTCTCTCTCTCTCTCTCTCTCTCTTTATCTTTCAGTTTTTTTTTCTCTTTTTCCTGAATATGGTGACCAGTGCTGCTGTTCGGGCTTCCATCACAAACTCAATGTGTCAAAAATGAACAACCACTACTTCGACAGATCATACAGTAAAGCTTTACAACTTCAGAAAACATGATATGATATACAGCATCTGTTACACCTTTACAATGTTATTCAACAGTGTATAGAATCATCTGATTTAAATTTGTAGAAAAATATCTGTGGATCATGGAAAAGTCCTGAATCGTCCCTTCTCTCCTTCTGCCTTCAAAAAACGAACAAACAAACAAAACGAAAACCAAAAAAAAAACCCAAAAGCATAACTGTGACAAGAGTGACTCGACAGCTACTTGAGCGACTGTATTTACACGTCTCTTCCGAATAACCATTAGGATTGGCACACGTCATTATGAATACCTGTAGTGCCATTATTAAGGTCACAGCAAACCTGACACAAACAGAAAGAAAAATAAAAATAAAATACAAAAATGCCCTATGAGTAAATTCAGTGTTATTACAGTGTACGCTGTTTCTGCATGCTTCCTCCTTCATTCGATCCTCTCTGGCCTTTTGTTATTTTATTTTTTTTCCACTGCTAGTTAGATTATGTACAAAGTATGAAATGCATCGTGGGAGGGAGGAAAAAAACAAAAGACAAAAAAATACACAACTGCTAGAAGTCGGACCTGGACGGGGTCACTTTGTGGAAAAAGTCTTGTTCTCCGTTTATTCATCCGTCTCTCCGACACTCTCCGGCTATTTATGTACAACCCTCAGCGGAGAGCGGGCCGGCCGGGTTGAAATGGATGAGAGATCAATCAGTTTGATCAAAGCGTGGGGAGGAGGGGCGGGGTAGTTTTTTTGGGGGGGGGCGGGGTATCGCGAGCGAATTGAGTGAGGACGTCTTACGCGGAACGACATCACGTAGTTTGGTGCCCTGCTTGGCAGTTAAAGGCACGAATCTGATGATCTCACGTGGTGGTGGTGGTGGTGGGGGGGAGGGGGGGAGGAGGAGGGGGCGCGATGGGTTGACGGGCGTGGATATAAAATGGGTCAAGTGCTTTTTATTTATTCTTTTTTTTTTTTTTTTTACTTTACAGTACCTATATCGTCCAACAGGGGGCGCAGAGGCCCGCAGTATCGCCGCAGAAGACGGATGTTTAACACCGGCCAGTCCGCGGGAGAGAAGCCAATATCGGTGCGGAGTTTTGCTTCTGAACGACGGGAATTCCACTTTCATCGAACGCGTCATAAATGCAGTGCGGTAAAAGTTTGGGAATATATATATATATTTTTTTTTAAATCTGCCGATGTTTTCTCACAATAATGCGTCTCCAGCCTGTCGGCGAACTCTCCTCCAGCGAGCACAGTTGCACGTTTTTTAGGAATCAGCCCCCTTTCTGATCTCACAAAGGGCAGTGGTACCTTTCTGATAGCTCTTCCACATTGGCGACAAAAGCGAGGAGTTAGTTTCACCCTCCAACGCAGTTTCTTTTTTTAGTCCCTTGCCAATCATGGGCAAAAATTTCTACAGATCTACAGAATTTTGGGGGGTAATTAATCTCACGAGGCCCCACTCAAGGAATAATTCAGAGCTAAACTGGGTCTTAAAGGATGAACTGAGGGAATTTAGATCGAAACCAACTGGTCGTATCTACTGGGACGCAACCCGACTGACCAGGACTGAGACTAGCGGGCCGCTCTGCGAGTTCATCGTGTAGAAAACATGGGGACAGATTCGTTCAGCTTTTAGTGTTCGGATGCGTCGTCTGTGCTTGGTTCAAAACCATTTCTCTTTTGTTTTGTTTTGTTTTTTTTACTTTTTAAAAAAGGCATTACGTTTCCCAGGATTCCAGGCTCCTCTGCTGTAGTGTTTCCAGAACCTGCCACAAGGTGAGACCCCCAATAAGTGCTTTGTTACGGACTGCAACAGGAATTCTGCATAATCACAGGCTGGCTATGGGTTCGGCCTAGCGTAACGCTAGCTGGTACAATTCTCTAATCTCAATTTGGCAGATACGACCTCCAAGTTACCGTGTGACCTCAAAGACAAATTGTTGTCCTTTTGACCTATTGATGAAAAAAAAAGCGCGCGCGTACGTACGCGTGGACTCCGTGGTCCACCGTGCTAATACGACTGACGGGGGAGGGAGGGGCGGGGCGGGCTAAAGCTCCGCCCTCGGAGAAGCTGCGTTGCCCCGCGGAGCGTTAGTGTCGGGCTCGCACCAAGAAACGGGGAAATGAAACGCGAGAAACATCGTGAGAATAGAAAAACAGGAAAAGGATATGCTATCGTAATCGTATTTTTTCGCTGATCTTGATATGTCCTTTGATTCTTTAGCTAGCGACTCGAGAGCATCAACTGCTGTGACTCTATGCTTACGGGAGCATGAACTGTAGCAAAACACGTTTCCGGGAAAAAAAAAAAAAAAAAAAAACGCTATTAAAATGACACTAAACTTTAGGATTCATGAATATACAAACAAATGAGAACTAGTACATCTTTGTAAATATTAACCAATACTGCCGGCAGTCTATACGTCTAATAAAAATGTTATTTGCCCTCAGGAACAGTATAATCCCTTAAAAAATAGACAACTCAAATGATAAGACATTAAATGAAAAATACAGCACCTATAAATAAGCAGAATAAAAACCAAACTATAAATGCAAAATAGCAATAAAACCAAGCTACAGTAAATCATAGTATTACACTACTTTGTGAGACGATTAATGGTAACGCATCAAACAGCTTAAAGAAGGGTGTCAGTTGTGCACTAGTAGTGTGTGCAAGTAAATACGAAATATGACCATTGGAAACACTGAACACTCCTCCGCCGCACACACGCACGCACCAAGGGCGCGCGTTTGACAGGCGGTGTGTGGTTCATGCACCCCGTACACGCACACACACACACACACACGCACGCACACACACACACACACACACTCACAAAGGGGAGGCAGTAGGCTGACAGGCACTGAGGGCTTGTGTGAGACAGGGAGGAGGTGATATGCCTTAGAATTTGTAGTGTTTTACAGTAGAATTCAATGCTTAAAAAGACTTAACATCCCTGGATACAGGAAAAGACTGGAGGAGAGCGGCGACTACTCGCAGCCGGGGTTCGCGGCCCATTCGCCTCGCGAGGGGGAAAAAAAAAAAAGAGAAAACGCACGGGTCCGGTCCGGTCCGAGGAACCAGTCCGGTTCCGTTTCAGTCAACAAAAAAAAAAAAAAAAAAAGTTTCGTACTCGGAGCGAAAGGCGACCGCGACCCCGGCTGACGTCATGCAGGCTAATACAAATGCACACAGGACGCACTCACTCGCTCGCACAGACACAGACAGACAGACAGACAGACAGACAGACAGACACACACACACACACACTCTTCCTGATTTGGCCTATAAAAACACGTGTGTTTGTGAAAAGAGAAAAAAAGTTGTCGGCGGTGCAGACACGCACGCACGCACGCACACACAAACACACCCAGCAGGTCCAGTGCCGGGCAAAACGCTGCGACGTGCACAAACCTAAAAACAACAAGAGACACGCAAAATAGTATCACCATGTCAGACGGCTACAGTACTACTTGAAATTCATCGTATCGTATTTTGACAACGCAACATCATTCCATCCTAGCGGTTTCTTCTTTTTCTTAAAAAAAAAAAAAAAAATAATGGTAACTTATTTTATCTTCTGTTCTGCTTTTATTTCGTACTAATTAAAAATGCTTCCTAAAATTCCCTATTTTGTATTATTTAGAGTCAATAGACTGTGCAATCTCTTATTGGCAACCAAATTGCAATATATATATATATATATATATAAAAAAAAGAAAAGGATCGTCGCTCATCCTCCAGAGGAGGGTTCGAGGAGGCAAGAGGAGGAGCTTCCTTCCTTCCTTCCTTCCTTCCATCCTTCACCTTCAGACGAGTGCGCGTGTGTTTGTGAGGAATTAGGAGATCCTTCTGGCCATCACATGGCTGTCAGTCGGACAGGATATGGGACGCGACGGGTCAAAGTTCGTCTTTGCTTACGTCAGTAACCATGGCAGCTCAGCCGGCAGGCCTTCCACGACCCTCTGAAGAGTGGAGGAGTGAGATCAAAGAGAAAAACATGCTGCCATTGAGAAGAGAACGCACGCACGCACGCACGCACACACACACACACACACACACACACACACCGTTTTTTTTTGGATGTGCATAAACAAGAACTGACGCACACACGCACACACACACACACACACACACACGCGGGCACTGACACACCCCCCGACGCACAAAACGCACACGCATACACACGCAGTGAGTGAAAAAGGCAAAGGGTTTGTAACAGTCACTCTACATAGTGAAAAATGAGGCGTCTCACTGAGTGAGGGGAGGTTTGTGGACACTTGGGAGGTGAGAAGAAGAAGAAGAAGAAGAAGAAGAAGAAGAAGTAGAGAGGAAAACAGAAAACAAACAAACAAATAAAACAAAACAAAAAACAAAATCTCCTTTTAAGAAAGTGAGAGAGTTCTTGTAAGCGAGTTCCTGTCTCTATGAATCATCTATCAGTGTCTATCACTGTGACAGCTGCTGTGTCAGGCCTTTGCCTGCGTTTTTTTTCTCAAAGTCCGGGGGTTGCGAGCTCCCAGCTCCGCGGGTCAGACCCTCGAGCTCGGGGGGACCGAACCCAGTCTGGTGCACCAGTGGCTGGTGATAAGAGGGGGGTGGGGAGGAGGTACAGCAGGGCCGGAGGCCAGCAGGACGGCTAAGTGCTTTTTTTTTTCTCAGTAGAAAAAAAAAACAAAAATCAACTCAGTTTAAAAAGAAAAAAAAAAAGGAGAGACACGCTAGTTCTCTTATTTTGTTCTTCTAGGTATTCAGTAAATCTTTTCTTTGTGTTTTTTTTTTCTTCGCCAACCGACTCTTTGTTTTCTCTCTTTCCTCCTCCGGGGGAGAAAAAGCTTCTGTGTAGTAAAAATGGCTGCTGAGCTTGACTTTGGCTGTGTCCACTCTCCGACTGGAACAGAGCAGGAGGAGGGGGGTGGGCGAGGGGAGTGGGGGGGCGGGGTCGAAGGTCAGAGGTTGTGAGGTCATGAGACAAAGAGGGATGAGGGATGGTCCAGGTGGGAAGGAGGAGGCGGCTAGAACTCCCACTCTGACGGGTCCTCTTTGCTGGCCGCCTTCTCCAGCCGGTGGATGATGTTGTTGAGGTTGGCCGCCTTCTTCTTGCGCAGATTGTTGTCCCTGGGGTTCCTGGCGGGGCCCGGCGCCGAGGCGTTCGTACTGGAGGAGGTGGCCTCGGCCAGGCCGAAGAGGGCCAGCCCACCCGGTCCACAGCTGGAGCCTGGCCCGCCGTAGCCTGAGGTGCTGCAGTCTAGCTCGGCGGGGGAGTTATTAGAGCCCCCCGCCTCCGACTCGACCTCCATGTCGTGGTCCTTGCACGCCCCCCGGTGGTCCTCCAGGCCGAGGCCCAGGCCCTGGCGCGACTCCGCCGTGCCCTCGGACTCGGTGCCGTCGCAGCTGTCGCCCTCTCCCGACTTGGAGATGCGGAGGGACGGGGAGCCCCCCTCGTGGCCGGGCCCGAGCCCCCCAGCCGCCTGGATCTCCTCGATGAACAGCTCCCGCCTGATGCGTGACCTGGAGGGAATGGGAGGGGTTAGGCGCCACCTCTGCTTCCTTTACAGTGATCAGTTTGTTTTGTTTTTGAGGTTTCAAACTGACATCGGAGTAGTCGACTGTGTTACTGCAATGACGCGACACCTGAAGCTGCACCCCTTTGTTTCACCACGCAGCAAACTAAATGCAAAAGAAACTATAAAAAAAATAATCACTCAATAATAATGTCTATTTTTAATGGTTTCAGATTGTCCTGGGGATGCAAACCATTGATTATCCACCTTATCCACCGATCCATCTGAGAACCGCAATTTCACAATGAAACACGTGTAAGGAACACATGATTTAACCCTTAAATAATGTGGAGGCTCCAATGTGACCAATTTTTTACATTAGAGAACAGTAAAAACACCCTAAACATTTATCCTCTGACTTTAAGTTGACTTCTAATGGGTCACATTTCAACTTTTTTTTTTCTTCCAAGTTGTTTAAAAGTAAAACCTGTTCTAGCTATACAGGTATACACCACGCCATTTAACAACAACAAAAAAGGTGTAAAAAATGTTCAATTGATTGCAACTAATTTAATTTAATTTAATTTAATTTAATTTAATTTAATTTAATTTAATTTAATCGATTAAATCCTTGATCAACCATAACTCGATAATCGTTTAATTGTTGACATCCCTAGCTTGTACCCATGTATTTTTCAACAAGGGCTCTTCAACTTTTCAATCATCCCAAAACCTCCACAGATCTCCAGAAAACTGTATAGTTAGCCCTGTGTTTACACCCTGCCTCTCACAAAAACCTTTAGTTTAAGCTGTTTTTGGCACAAATCTCTTTAACCCATTCAAAGAACTGCATGCTTTAGCGTACAATTCCGGATATCTAGAAAACGAGTAACCTATGGAGTTAATTTATGGAATAAAGACTCACTGTAGTGGGAAGTTTTTGTGAATGACCCTTAAAAAGCACTTTCTTATTCCTGCACTGCACGGGAAATGACTGAATAAACGAAGTACGACTTGTATCCCTCTCGAGCTCACCTGTAATTGTGGAACCAGTTGATGACGGTGCTGGTCTTCAGGTTGAGCTGGGAGGCCAGCTCCTCAATGGTTTTGGGGGAGGGGTAGGGCTTCTGTTGGTAGGCTTTCTTCAGAGCCTCCTTCTCCTCCGGGCCCAGCACCACTCGAGGTTTCTTCAGCTGCTGTCCGGGGCTCTGGGAACCCTGCATGTAATCCGGCCCCACCAGGGTCGTGTCCACAGGGTGGCTGTCGCTCAAGGAGCTCAGTCGCCTCTTCATGTAAGCTGCAAACACAAGGTAAGGCACGTTGTATGCTGGGTCACAAAATGAAAGAGGCAGCGTAGGACAAGTCAGCTTTTATACTTGCAGTACAATACTCGAAAAATGTTTAAATCAGTTCCTCAACAATGGCTTCATTATTGTAAAAATGATTTTGTTAGATTTGTCATTAGAGAAATTAGTTTTGATTTTGTTATTTTTGAACAAAGCGACGTCCATGGGAGCAAGAAGGTTGCGGGGTTTGATTCTAACTTTAACTTGTCCTTAGATGAGAGAGTTGATGGTTGTTGTTTGTCTCTTAATGTGACCCTGCAATAAACTGCTGGCTTGTCCTGAGTAACCCTGCCCTTGCACAGAGAGAGACAGCTGGGATTGGCTCCAGCAACCCTAAGTGCAGCTGGGATAGAAAATAGACTGATAGATTGATGGATGGGTGGGTGATATCCATGGGAGCAGGGTTGTTGACGAGTCTGGCAGTGAAAAAAACAACCTTATGAACCCATGAACAAAATTTTCAAATTTGTAATTTAGCTTCCAACTGGGATATAATACAGCTTTAAACTGCAAAATAGCAAAGCAAACTGTTTTAAAATATATCTTTGTCCTTGTCTACCTGCTCTTTTTATTTTTATTTAAAAAATATATATTTGTTGTCCTTTTTGTTCTGTTTTTTTTGTTTGTTTTTGTTCTGTTTTTCCAATGTATTGATTTATTGTCTGATACATCTCTTAAAAAGTGCCTTTAAAGCTTGATTGACAAACCAGCTGTCGGTCACCTGGATGGAGGGCAGGGGGTTTTGGTGTTTTACGTCCTGCTCATGATTGTTCAAAAACTGTGTTTATTGCACTGTATTGAAAACTTATAAATAAAGTGTTATAAAAAAGATACAATATCTTTGAGATATCACAATAAAAGGCTCTCGTTATTGCCATGAAACACTCCGAGTCCGAGTCGACTCAGTTTCCACGACCGCTACTGCGTGCCAGGATTTGCCCTCAATAAACAACAACAAAAATAGATCAGCCATCGCCTCCCACACCCACTAGGTGGTGATATTGTCTTTCTTAGTCAACGCCAACAATCGAAGCGCTTGCATCCATTTTAGAGCAAATAAGCGGCGGCACCATTCAGTGGGGGCAAAACCAGCAGCTGAAAAGGAACAGCTCATGGCAGCTCCGCGTGCGCTTGACATTTTTTTCAACCCCAATAAATGCTGCCAGATATAATAGCAGTGCGCGTGTGTCCGTGTGTGTGGGGTGGGGTGGGGTAAACCCTGAAAGCAAGGTTACAGCGCAAAGTTTGGCGTTGCCTCGCAGGCTCGTAGCACAAGAGTGCGAGGTCAAATACGGTTAGTCCACTCTTGCTCCGTGTCTTTGCTCGGGGCCCGGCTGTCGGCCGGGGACTCTCGCCCTGCTGCTGTTTGGTTGGGTTCACTACGTTGGGGGTCAATAATCTGAAACGAAGTTGAATGCGTGATAAGCGCATGAATTAGAGGCTCCAACTGGTTGCGGCAGTCTGGTGTGAGGTCGGGTCCGTTTTTTTTTTTTTTTTCTCTCTCTCTCCTCTGTCCTTGTGAGCAAACCATCAAATCAGGAGGGTGAAGTGATCCTGAACGCATGTGCCCATATGCAGCCGGTGGGCAGACGGGGGGGTGTTGCGGAAAAAAGGAAGAGGAGGAGGAGGAAGAGGAAGAGGAGGAGGAGGAGCTTCTCCGATTCTTCATTTAAATGGGGGGTGGGGGGGGACTTGGGGGGTTGATGGAGGGCAGCGCGGGGAAGCAAACGACAAAAAAAATACAAACTTATAGACACTGGTGATTATCGTGATGAGGATGATGATGATGATGATGATGATGATGATGATGAAGAGGAGTGCTGATGACTGTGAGTAAGCAGGCCCCTGGCAGTCCCCGAGCTGTCACATCCAATACAGAATGTAATGTTTGCAGCCCTGATTGGTACTGACATCACACCAAGATGACTGTGATCTGCACAACATGCTCTGCTGTCCTGCACAAAGGAGACCGTGTGTGTGTGTGTGTGTCTGTGTCTTTGTGTGCGTGCAGATGTGCACGTCTAATTCAAGGCAGCTACGCTCACTGTTTTTTTGTTTTTGTTTTTGTTTTCGGTTTCGGAAAATATAGAGCAAACGCGGTGTGAACTTTGTCAACAATGAGGCTCTGTGTTTTGTCTCGGTGGGTTTTTTTGTTGCTTTTTTTGCGTCTGAATTCATAAACATTCCGCGTGAAGCAGGGTTTTTTTTTTGTTTGTTTGTTTGTTTTTTTCTGTTTTCATCATCTTTGAATCGCGCACCTTTCTTCTCCAGACGCTTCATGTCCATGAGTTTCTCCACGCTGTGCGGGTCCTGGAGCCAGAGTTGCATCCGGACGAAGGGCTCCCGCCCCTTCAAGCTCAGCTTGTGCCAGGGTTTGGGCCTCGCCAGCAGGTCAGAGACGGAACCCTGAGTCAGACCCAGGATGGTCTCCCCGAACAGACGCTGGCCTGGAGAGGAAGCACAGTCATTGTCATGTGGCCACAAAAACAATGTGAGGATTCAAGGGACAGTTCAGCAAACAGAACATATTTTTTATGGTATACTTATATATACACACATAAATATATATGTATATGTACATATATATTTTATATACATTATGCCGATGAAAACTGGTCACATTTTCTTATTCACATGGGGAAATTGAATTGCAATCAATAGAGAAAAAAGATTACAAAAAAGTTTTTAAAAAAAAGCAACAACGGAAAAAACCTTCCAAACTGGATTGTGAACAGTGGTGATTCAATTTGACTTGGAACAGTGACAATAACACTGCGGTTTCAGTAGGAACATGCACTCCTAGTCAGGAGTTCCTGCTAGTTGGAGCGAATGTGGAGACGTGTTGTGCTTCTTGTCTGTTGTTAATTAAGGCTGCAGTCGGCGTGCGCTTCCGTGGGATTCAACACCGGGCGGGTCGCTTTTCTCCCCGTGAGACTCCAGGAGGTGTTGACGTTAATGTGGATTAGACAAAAGTCACCGGTGCTGACGCGGCGGTGCGTCGAAAACGCTCGGATTTTTGAAAATTTCCATTTAAGGTTGGAAAAACAAAAAAAAA
The DNA here is from genome assembly GCF_046127955.1 of Nelusetta ayraudi. Classification (NCBI taxonomy): domain Eukaryota; kingdom Metazoa; phylum Chordata; class Actinopteri; order Tetraodontiformes; family Monacanthidae; genus Nelusetta; species Nelusetta ayraudi. The sequence goes on along the minus strand of NW_027466098.1, from coordinate 9,758,788 downwards.
ACGAAACGAAAAACCTGCTCTTACCGAGGTTATTATCAGTCAGCACCTCCTTGACTTTCTTGGTGATGGCGTACGTGTCGAGCTCGGGGGACATGGCCACCATCTCCTGGATGCTCAGGCCCGAGTGGCCAGGTACAGGCAGCGGGGCGGCCAGCTGGGACTCCCCGCCCGAGGGGTCCTCGGACAGCGACTTCATGGCGGAGGACGACTGGGAGGCCAGCGGGTCGCCAGCGAGCCCGTTGACCGACTCCTCGGCCGAACTGAGGGGCGACTCCGGCGCCGGGCTGCAACTGGCCGACGTCTTCGGCGTGCCGTCTGCTTGAGCGGAACGGACGACGGGGAGGGGGGAGCGAGACAGAGAGAAAGATGGCACAGGTTAGGAGACGCTGCTGCACCGGGAGAGCAGAGTCTCATCCGGGAGGGACTTCACTCGTCCCCGCGTCAATTCATTTAATAACTATTAAACAAACAGCGAAAGGTGCTTAAGATTTGGATTTTGAAGCTTTTTTGGCTCCCCTCCCCCGCCCCCACCCCCCAATTCCTTCATCTCCCTGTCTCTGTCTGTGTAGCACCGCTGTGCAGCTCAGCAGGCTGGAAGAGAGCAGTCATGAGGAGCTGTCAGTGTACATTAGCTGCTGTTTACACCCCCAGAGAGAAAGAGAGAGACACGCACGCACACACGCACACACACACACACACACACACACACACACACACACACACACACACACACACACACACACGGGGGAGAGAGAGAGCGCGCGCGCGCGCCAAGCACGCACACACGCACGCACGCACACACACACACACACACACACACACACGGAGCTGCCATCTGGCGCCGCAACACTAACTTGTCTATGACATGACAAACCAGCAGCTTGCTGGCTGACACTGCCACAGCGCCGAGGACGGAGGGGGATGGTGGGAGGGAAAAAAAAGAAAGAAAAAAAGGGAGGAGGAGGGGGGGGGGGCGGTGGGGGAGGAGGTGAGTGACAGACTGCCGGTAGCGGCTAGCCGCTAGCCCTAATCGGGCTCGCAAAAAGCGCATCGCTCGGTCGGTGGGAGGATGGGTGCGGACGTGCAGTTTCCCCCTCACCTTGGTTGGGAGCTTGCTGGACGTGCGCGTTCTGGCCCTGGTCGCCGTTGAGCCACGGCTGCATGCGCAGGTACGGCTCCCTGCTCCTCTGGTTGAGTTTGTTCCACGGCTTGTGCCGAGACTGGCCGTCGTTGAGTATTCCCTGAAAACAGACGGCCGGGACGTTGCTCAGACTTGCAAAAGGGGCTTTAAATGAGGATTTTGAAAAAACACACACAGAAAAAAAACCTCCAAAGCAATAATCACATGCAGGAAAAACACGTTTTTTCATGCACATTCTCTGAAAATACATATTTGCTTTGCAGAGTTACAAGCTGTAATGAAAATATACAGCAAACACCCTCACAGTGTTGGCAGGTAATCTATTACAAAGTAATCCACTACTGTAATTAAACTACTTTCTGGGTAACTGAGTAATAAGTAACTAGATTACTGTGGCAAAACTAGTAATTACGTCATAATTACTTTGTCAAGTAACGATTTCGTTACTTTCCCAAAATCGTGTCATTATTTTAACAATACGGGCTGTGCGAAAGGCCCCAGTCAGTGCTGCACATGAGTTTGTTCTGTGAAATGTGCAGTTTGTGTTCAGAGAGCAAACATTCATTCATGTTAAGACAGAGGCAATATTTGGAATTGCAAAATTCATTCCAAAGCCCCCGAGCAACTGTTACTTTATCTTTTTTTAAATAAAGTTAGCACTTGATTACTGATGAAACAAAGTAGTTGAAGAAGTAATTAGATTACTTTATGAAGGAGCAGTCAGTAGTTGCATTATTTTCATGGAGTAATCCCAACAACACTGCACCCTAACAGGACACACACACACACACACACACACACACACACACACACACACACACACACACACACACACACACACACACACACACACACACACACACACACCTCTTTGGAGTCCTCCTGGAGCTCCTCCCCCATCTGGCTGGAGATGGCTCTGCGGTGGTCGGTGGGCATGCTGCTCCACCACTGCTCCCGCCAGTAGCCCACGCCGCCGGAGCTCCCCGAGCGTCCCTCGGAGCCCCGGCCCAACCTGAAACTGCCGTCGGCCGACACGTCCATGGCCCCCGACGAGGCCCGGGCCTCCCTCTTGACGCTGGTGCTGAAGTCCAGGATGGGCGACGGGGACGAGGGCGAGGACAGCAGGGAGCTGGAGGGCTTCTTCAGGGACAGCGCCAGCGGGTTGTAGGGCGGCAGCGGGGCAGTGAGCGGCGAGCCCAGCAGGTCCCGCTGGGACAGCGACGACGTGGAGGAGGACAAGGAGGAGGAGGCCTTGAGGATGGGCTCCAGCGCCGCCTGCTGGGCCTCCATCTCCCGGCGAGCCTGCTCCAGGATGGACCGAATGGCCTCGTCCGACCCACTGCCCCCGTGTCCCCCTCCCGTACCGCCGCCGCCCCCGCCTTTCAGGCCGGCGTACGACGGCTGAGCGTGGGACAAGTCTGGCGGAGCACGGGGAGAGAGGAAAGAAGGACGTTAGACGCTAAGAAGAAACACATTATTATTTATTCAGGGTTATCACTCATCTTCACAGACAACATTTCAAGACTTTCCCTTGGAATATCTTGTACATTGGACAATAAGTTGCACTTTATTGCACCATAACACTCATTATCATATACATTCATACATCATTACTATTTCTAATATTTCAAATCACATAACTAAATATATCATATTGCTTTATTATTATATCATACTGTATTATTTTCATAATTTTGTTACTATTATGTTATTATCATGTTATTATTACATTATTACTTATATTGTACTGTATAGTTTTGTTACCTTTACTAGCCACTTTTTAAATCTATTTTTAAACCTTATATTGCACAATCACGCCGGCTTCTGCCACGCCAACGGTTCACTGCCATGCAATGACTTTTGCATGACCTCGCATGAAATTTCCATGACCTTACCGCAACCTATACACACAGCATATTCATATTTAGCAGCCATGTGAACCTTTGCCAGTTACATAATGGTGCAGTAATCGCTTAGAGCATAAAAGGTGACCGCAGGTAAAATCTATAGGTGATCAATTAGGCTAAACTACATAGGCGGAGCTTATTCATAGCTTTCATTAGGGCAGAACAGAACTTTGAAGCTGGAAAAAAGAAATTGAAGACTCACCAGCTTTCTGCACTTGCAGCTCTCTTTTGGCCTGCTCCAGGATGGACTTGATGGCCTCGTCTGAACCCGCCTCTGGGGTACGGACTCGGGCCGTGATGTTACCTGCAGGAGGAGACGAAGAAAAAAAGACACAGGGTGGTGGAGGGGTGAAAAAAGCGTCTCGTCAAAGAAGCAGACACGGGCGACAATAATGGGGCCTACAGGGACGTCAAGTAATTACACAACATCACGGCACAAAAAAAACAAAAAACATTCCCATCACTGAGGCTACGAGGCACTGGAGGGATTGTCACCTTTTCTCTGGTTCCTCTGGAGCTCACGCATGCACACGTACTACACGGTGCGTGCAAGTAAACGCTCCCCAATGGAAAAAAACAAAACTAGACTAAACAAAACCTTCCAATAAAAAAAATAAATAAAAAAAATCTCTGAATTTCACATGCGTCTTTTTTTGTCTCCCTCCGACGCGAGTCGCTCGAGCAGCGTGGCCCCGCCTCCGAGGGCGCATCTGCAACTGCGCGCCACTTAAATGACTGCCAACTCGCACGCACGCACGCACACGCACAAAGTTCATGTTCACGCCAACACAAACATGCCACACGGACAGGACGTGCTACAATCTCTGTGTGTGAAGGGGACAGACCTGTGTGTGAGGCTGTATTGGAGAGGGTTCTCCGCTTCGGAGCATCCTGAAACACCCGGCTAAGCTGGGGCTGGCCTGAGCCCTCTGTTAAAAACAATATACCACACACTATGTTACAGCATTTGTGTGTTTAAACTGGCTTTTTTTTTTCCTTTAACAGCTACACTATGTGCCCTACATGGTTCTATGCCCGTATGGAGCGAGAGGACATCCAATGCTGAACAAATGTGCATTGATCTCTGGCCATCTGTGGCCAATTGTAAGAACCAAGACTTTGCTTCTGACACGAGCGTTAAGCTAGCTAGCGAGAAAAACAGGGGGATGAAACATTTATAAAGGGCTTACAAAGCAGAACCGCAGCCCTGCTTCTATCAGACCGTGTCTGGATCCAGGCGGGTGGACCAGGTTTTTTGCTTTCTCTCCTTTTTTTTTCCCACTTTTGTACTGCTGAGCCCACCTTCAATCAGAAATGTCATGATGCGTTAACAACAGCAGGCCCGGGCTAATCGAATCTCCCCGTAGTTTACAGTACACTCGGCCTTCCTCCTAGTTCCCCTGCCGTTCGATGCTATTGACGCGTGAAAGGTTTCGCCATCGACCGCGATAGCCGTTCGAGGCTCTCGGGGAATCGGCAGCTCGCTCCCAACCCACAGGTGTGGCAAATAATGCCAGTTAGAGCGGGAGAGGAGGGAGGGGAAAAAAAAAAATCAAAATCTAGTCCGTAATGACGAGCTAATCAATGGGTGCCTGTGCAGGGCTGTACACACACACACACACACACACACACACACACTCACACTCACTCACAAGACACGGGCGCGCACAGAGACAAAAAAAACACAATTTCACGCCCTGCTGCCGCCCGCCGCCTCACCTCTCTGCCGGCCCTGGATGCTGCGCAGCGCCAGGATGTTCTGCTCGTCGGCGAGGAACTGCCTCATCTTGTGGAAGGGCTCCTTCCCCCGGATGGTGAGCTTGTTCCAGGGCTTGGGCCGGGCCAGGATCTCGCTGACGGAGCCCTGCGACAGGCCCAGCACGTAGTGGCCGAAGACGCGCTGGCCGATGTTGTGCTTGATCAGCTGCTCCTTGACCTGCCGGGCGATCTCGGCCGTGTCCATGTCCTCGCCGTCCAGGATGCTGCCCGTGGTGGCGTCCGAGTGGCTTGGCGACGGCGACGGCGCGCTGCCGGCGGTGCTGCTGCCGTTGACGGGCGCCATGTCCGGGCTGGCCGGCGGCGGCTGGGGGCTGCTGGCCGCCAGCGGGATGGAGGCGGCGCCCGAGCCCGGGGTGGAGGTAGGGATGGAGCTGAGGGTCGGGGTGAAGGGCGTGAAGAGCAGGGCCCCGCCGGGGATGCCGGACGACTCGTGCAAGGCTTTGGAGTAGAAGGTCTGGAGCAGCTGCCGTTGGATGAGGGAGTTCAAGGCCAGCTTCCCCCCCACCAGGGGGAACATGGGGGAGTAGAAGTCCTGCCCGATGCCCGTCGGGGTGAAGGGGTGCGTTTCGCCGCCGCTGCTGGTGGAGGTGGCAGTGTTGACGGGCTCTGTGTGGGCGCGGGACAGAGGGAGCTGGGAGGAGGAGGAGGAGGACGAAGAGGGCAGAGATGGGGGTGGGGGAGGGGGCGAGGACTCGCCGGCCATGGCCTCCTCCTTCGCAGCCGGCTCTTCTGTCCCTTTTCGTCCGGCTGACCCTACAAGAAAGGTCAAACACACCATGCATTATGGGGGAGTCAACAAAAAAGGGGGTTCCGCAAAAAAAAAAGAGGGGTGGTGGGGGGGTTTGGGGGGGTGGTGGAAAAGTTATCCAAAGGATGTTTCTCGTTTTTTTTTTTGTTTTTTTTCTCAATTAGTCAGTTTTGTTTTTTGTTTTTTTGTTCCTTTTTTGCCAAGCCCCCCAGACAAAGTGCCCATGCATTTGTGATTTCAACCTTTCTTGTAAGCCACAGCCTGGAAGAAAAAAAGGACACACACACATACACAATTGACACTGTGCCACTTAGGCAGATTAGCTTGGCCCGGGATGCGGCCGCGGCCGCGCTCCCTCCCTCTCTCGCAGGCGGCCGGAGTTGGAGGGATGCGGACGGGGTGAAACGATGTCCTCAGATAGCCGAAGAAAAAAAGCCACCCACGTGAGTTCCTCTTCTGGAGCCGCGTTACCGAAGCAGCGACCAATCCCACAGGGGACGCTGCTTCACAGTCTCAAGTTCATGTAAATACATCCAGGAAATAAAACAAAGCTTGATGGCAAGGAAACAAAAAAAAAAAAACAGAACAAAAAAAACAACAAAAAAACACAGAAGCAAAACAAATGGAGCGTGCGGCTCTGCCCACTCACAATAAAGGCAGTGTTGTTCTTTCCCAGCCTCAATGGTTAAGACTGCTTACATTTTACAAACACCTTAAGTGGATAAAATCAGGAAAAAAATAATATTTGTAGTATTTGTATTTGTATTTGTAACGACTCCAATCCTTTTTGATTAGAAGAGCTGGGAGAAATATTATTCTAATGCATAACCAGCGAGACTTCACATGATCGAAGTCGACAGTAAACTCCCCTTACCGCGAATGTTAATCAATTCAGGGCTGTTCAACTATTCAAGCCTAAAGCCATGACATTTCGAGCCCATAAACACTGTTGCAGAGGGCGAGCGCCCTGATGTCCGCCAGATAGTGCCGTGTCCTCATTTGTGTGTGTGTGTGTGTGTGTGTGTGTGTGTGTGTGTGTGTGTGTGTGTGTGCTCGCAAACTGTGTTGGTGTTCGGGCTGACCTCCCGCCGCGACGTTCAAGAACACCGTGCACTTACACACACACACACGCACGCACGCACGCACACACGCACAAGGCCGAATCAACAACGGCTGCGCACCAAAATGCAAACCGTTCGGTGGGTGAGAGAGAGATGAAGTATTCTCAGAGAAGAAGACCTGACGCACACGCGCAGGGGCGCATGTGCAACCACCTAGCCCTGCAGCTGAGCCCTCGCCTGCAAGTCGCCTTCCACTCTTCGGGAGCGGCAGACCTAACGTTGACCTCGCGTCCGTCGCTCCGGACTTACCGCTGAGCTCCGTGTTGGCGATGCGCATGGCGGCGCTCTCCGACTGCAGGCTGCGGTTCCTCTCCAGCAGCAGCACGTCCAGAGGTTTGGAGGAGTCCTGGGAGAGAAATCAGCGCAATTAATGAGAATTTCCTTTTTTCTTTTTTTTTTTGACTAATCGTTTTGGTTTATAAAACATTACAATTGAGCCTTAATGGCTTGAAGACTATCAAGTGTGTGACGTTTCTTTACTGGACGAAGCTCAATGTGTCTACCTGCGCAGAGTCGGACGTCCCAAACTCCATCGACTTCAGGATACTGCAGGAGAAAAAACATGTTTTTTCATTCATTTTCAAAAACAACAACAACAACAACAACAAAACTATTTTGCTGCAGAGTTACAGGTAGTGATAAAAAAAAAAACAGATGGATCATTTGTATTGTGCTGGTGAAGACATCAAATACGTGCGATAAACACCCTAACGCCACACAAACAAACACACATTTACCTCAGTTCTTTCTTCACTTCCTCATAGTCGGCCTGGTGCTGCAGTTTCTCCTCCAGCTCCTGTTTACGAGAAAGAGGTAAAAGAAAAAAAACACACACTTTAAAAAAAACGAAAAACGAAAAAAAAAAAATCGGGTAGTTCATTCAAACACCAAGTCAATGGGTTTGTTTGTATGGACAACAGCACGGAAACAGTCTTTCTCTTTATTTATTTGTGACTTCGCAAATCTGCGGTGTGGGGCTGTGGATTTCAGCTCGTTCCCGGCAGTGTGTGTGTGGTTTTTTTTTCTTTTTTCTTTTTTTACGCGCGCACCTTGAGCGTGGCCGTCTTGCTGCTGAGCTGCTGCTCCAGCTGTGCGATCTGGGAGCCGGTGGTCTCTCGGAGTTTGGTCAGGCTGGCCTGCAGTCTCTGGACGTCCTCCACCAGCTGGGCGGTCTCCCTCTCTTTGGCCCTGAGCTCCGCCTCCAGACTTGAGTGAGGTGCCACCTCGGCCTCCTGCTCCTGCATCGTAAAAGAAAAAGCCGAGGCGGGCGGCACTTGAAATATTACGACCGGCGCTTACCGGTAATTGCGAAACCACTCGCTGCAAGTCGTGCTCTGGCATTAGAAATATAATCAGCGAGCTGATCTGTTTTTTCCCCCTTCTTCTTCTTCTTCTTCTTCAGAAAAGCCCCCTACTTAACATCAACGTGTCAATACCCCATCAATACACCAATCTCCCGCTGATTTATTGACACTGAAGGCTGACCTTTGAGACCACTGCTGCATTCATTGAGTCTTTAAACAGCTGATGGCTCTCGGTGCGACCATGCCAAGCAAGTGTTTATCCTATCAATATCTTTTGGCCGGCCATCTAGTAATTCAGCGTAGCAATGAAACTTGATACCGTGTCAGGGTCGGCCTTGGACGGGCTGTTGAGCTGCTGGGATTGGTTACTCAAGGACAGCCGCTCTTTAAGTGACTCCGCCTCTCTCTGGGCTGATTCTGCCCGCTGCAAGGAGAAGAAGGAGAGATACAGTTTAAAGGTTAGGGGAAAAAAATCTACCGATAGCAGAGTTAGGTGTCATAAATCTTGATTGGCTTTAAGATTAAACATAATGCACGAAAAACATTTTTTTACTCGGGCAAATCCTATAAACGTTTGCGCAATTTTAACAGAGTAGTTGAGGGTTTTACACGTGGAGGTGACAAAATAGCTGACAAACCATGAAATCAAGTGTTATTACTGTCGAGAAGCCCCCCTACACCCAAGCTGTGTGTTTTTCTTTTACAGTAAAAGCTCACTGTCAGAATTGGCGGCTTAATCCAAAAGAAACAAATTAGAAAGAAAAATGCAATGTGGTGTATTTATTCTTAATAGAAAGGTTAAAATAGTCCAGAAAATTAAGATGATTTCTCCTGCCTGGGATTTATGGCCAGGCTGCCACGCTCCACTTGGGAATCATTTGCAACACTGGCCAACTTGCCATCATTAGGAGTTACAGGGAGCCGGCTCCACAGTGCTCTTAATTGCAACCATATTGAGGGCTGTTATTGACTGGGTGGGAGTTGGACCGCTGGTCGCAAAAAAAAAAAAGGAAGAAAATTCTGTTTTCCATTTTCTCTTTATAAAAGCGTATTAAAAGTCTGTGACTGAGCTGGAGGCCATGCTGTCATCCTTTGTAAAGCTCAAGTCAGAAGTGTGAATAGTGTGTGCGCGCGCGCTGTGTGTGTGTGTGTGTGTGTGTGCGTGCGTGGCATTATAGTTGGAGAGCTAACCTTCGGGCTAATATTAACATTACATGCCTATGCTACCCCTTCAGCCACAGATCATACTCCTGGGCTAATAATGAAAGTTAACAACAATGACATTAACAGATACCACAGGAATATTTACAGCGGGAGGGCAGGGGCCAGCCGGGGGGCTGCTTTTGTAGGTGTGTAATTAACACAAACAGCAGCCCTCGCAGGAGACGCCTTCATTAACCAACAAAAACAAGGCTTTGAGATTGTCTCCAGATAATATTGTGGATTTTGGAGGTATTCTTGGTGATGTTCTGCATTTATTTTTATTTTTTTTCGCTATTTGCATCTCTCAAAATGAGAAAGAAACTCGCAGGTGTTGTTTGGCTTGACGTTCTACCTTCGAATTATTTGAGCACCCAAATCTTTTTAATTCTGCAACGCATTTTTAAAGTTGGACCATAAAAAAATAAAAAAAACATCAGGTGAGTGAGTGTCTCGCTTTCTGTGTAATGTAACAATAAAAGCTGACAAGCCGCGGTGGTGGTGGTGGGAAAAAAGAAAAACAGAACAGAAAAAGGCAAGACAGACAGAGAGGGTTGGGGCAGGTTACCTGATTGGCTCTCTCCAGATCGGTCATCAACATCTCAATCTCATCGGCCCTGGGGAAGACATTTACTGTTACAACAACGACAGTGACTCGCTTTATGGCACACCTACTAAAACACGGCGCGCACAAATAAAAATAAAAATAAAAAAAAGGGATAGAAAAATGATACTAAGGAGAACAAAGTGCAACCGTGCACGCAGCCCAGCGTGCACGTGCAAACCGTTCAGAGATATTAAAAAAAAAAAAAAAAAAAAAACATTTGGAGGCTCCCGTGTCCATTAAGCTACTGTCTAAATTTCACCTTAATCCATTGATTGTGAACTCCATAACCCAAACAGCTTGTATGCATGCATGCGTGCGTGCGTGTATTAGTGCGTGCGTGTGTTTTCTGTGAGTGGGTGTGCACATGTAAGCCCCCCCTAAAGCCCGGCCACACTAAAACAGAGGGATTACATTAATAGAGCTCTAAGTCCTAATACAGCAGACTAATCTGCTATGAAGCTGTGTGATTGTGTCTGACTAATGGTCTGGATAGGGGCCACGGTTCACCTCCTATTTGCTGGAGGTCAGAAGGCAGGAATACATTCCTACGGCGGCCGGACAGATAGATCGGCGACACTCATCTCCCTCGTCGAGGTCCGCGTACGATGACTTTGGTTTCGTTATACGTGGAAGTGTTACTGCTGACGTACAATTTACGCGAAAACCCCCCAGCATCTTTTTGTTGACGCAGCTCGGAATAATTGTATGATTCTGGGAGATTCTCATTACGGTTCGACGTGATTGTCTTTCAAATTTTTCCTCTGGAGCTTAAAGAAAAGCAGCTCGACAATCTCCTCGTCTGCCAGGCCGTGATGCGGAAATACGTCCCGACAGTACGATGATGCAACCGTGTTTTCTAATCCTCTTTTTTTTTTTTTTTTGATTCTCGGATATCTCTGAAAACACTTAATTGACTGATCAGTCAGTTAAGCGCATGAAAGAGTTGGCAGAGCGGCGCCAGGAGCAATTTTTAGAAAAGGCCCGAGATGACGCCTTCATTCCCGCTCCGTTTGGCTGCCATCAATCCAGAAGGCTAAAATCAAAAAAGGGTGCAGTATTTTGATGTTCAATCAAAAGATTTGATACTGTGTCCCAGTTATTGACATGGGCCATCCGCAAATCACTGTGAGTCTAAACAAGCTTTGCTTTGGTCGTCAGAGCGAGAAAAAAAACGTCGGCGAGTGTTTTTAGTTCAGTCGAGCGCCGAGCGGCACAACAAAGCGTCGCTCTTGGCAGCCGATCCCCGAGTGCCGTCGGTCCGGGACTTGATATAAGTGGACAGAAGTGGCGGCGGCCGCAGTGCCGTCTGATGGCGCATTTAACCGGCCATCATCGCCACGTTGCGGCGCAATGTGCCGTTTCACTTTGTTTTCGCCGCCTGCCCAGCTTCATGAAGGTCTCGATTCCCATCGGCCCCCTTTCGCCCCCCCCATCAACTTGTGTCTCGGCTCTTGGTGTGGCAGGTCATCACGTCTCGGCTCGGGGTTGTTAGGTTTTAAATGCTGCTCCTGCGACGCCGAAAGCACACTTTGGCAGCCAGCGCTCGAAAAACTATCGATCGGAGGCGCGAAACAAAAGCGGGACTCTCGCCTTTCTTTTCCGATAGTGGCTGGAATCAATAACTTTTTAGAGGAACGACCCGGTTTAAAAAGTACTTTGAAATTCTCAATTGGACAACTGTCATTACGGTAGTGCTAAACGGTTTAAATCCAGCTTCTGTTTGCTGAGGAAAAGCGTTCCTCCAACCAGGTTTTTACTTTGATACATTTTTGCCAAACGTGTGAAACAGTTTGAGGCTGTTCAATGACGTTTTGCAATGGAGAACATTCTCAGACTGTAAAATTCACTGTGCGCGGTCCAGTCGCGATTAGTGCCATGCTGGGTGTGCAAACAAACCTGACACAAAAGACGACACAAGGACAAATTCAATTAAATCTCAAGGCAGCCCGAAGAAGGCGCGTGTATGCATGCGTACGCCGGCTGATGGAGCGATAGAATAGATGCTCGGCGGTGAATGCGAAGACGCGAGCGTCCATTAAGAACCGTATCCCGCCGCCGCTCCCACCACCATCTTTTCTTTTCACCGTGAACCCAACAACCCGCGCGCCTTTTGTGTTTGTGCGTCACACGATGAAGGAACGGCGTTATGTCCCATAGGCCTGAGTACCACTGATTTGAATGTGTTTAACAAAACAGACACAGTTGATATTAGGTCAACACTGTGCCACGGGCGATGCAGCAAAAGAGAGTCAGCTGTGGGTGGGAGAGCTTTTTCACTCTGCCCGCCGCTTTATTCTCCCCACCCCCCCAACCCCACTCCTGACAGTTAAAAGGATCTAGTGTGCATTTAAAGCAAAAAAAATAAAATTCATAATAATAGTACGCAGCCTCACCGGCTTTTATCCCGTCTTAAGCTATAGTGTGCACGACTCACGTGCGCGCTCGCACGGCTCGCGGACGCGAGGGGGTCAGCGAGCCAAACGAGGGAGGCAAAGCTTGTAATGGAGAGCGTTGGCCGGCCGGTAATGCAACCCAAATACAGCGCCGCCGCTCCTGCTCCAAATGTGATCATTTAATCAAAGTACAGATGCACAAAGTCTTCTTAAATAACCTTTGGATTTGGCTGTATTTGGGAATTATAAAGGCAAAGCTAGCGGCTGAGGGCCAAAGCAGATCACAGGGAAGGGGATTTTCTGCATATCCTGGTACAGTGGCGGAGGCGGCGAAGGGAAGGGAAGGGAAGGGAAGGGAAGGGAAGGGAAGGGAACCGGGTCGGGCCGGGCCGTGCCGGGCCCCAGAACGCCGCTAGAATGAATTCGTCAAAACGGAGACTAGCGCATCCCGACCAGACGACGCTGGTTTCAGGTCACCGAAAAAAAAATAAATAAATAAAAATAATTCCACCCCAAATTGCCGCTGCGTTGCCGCCACAGGGAGGAGCTGTGGAGCAGAAGCTTTGCACGCGAGTTCAAGAAGTGCACCCAATCTTTAGTAGCATGAAAGCTTGACGGGTGCACACAGTGACATCAGTGGGCACCGTCGGACTTCAGAAACAAGGCTGGAGCCTCTGAGCCCCTACTGTACTTCCTCCATCTCAGACAGGCCTTTTCATCTCTTATCTCTCCTCTACGCCCCCCCCGCCCCCCAAACCACCACTAAACCGGGCTCTCTCTTTCTTTTTCCATCCCTCCTCCTCCTCCCTTCCCTCAACCTGTTTCTCTTCCTCTCGCCCTCCTCTTTCCCTCCTTTCATCTCCCCACACACTCCCCCTCTCATCTTTTGCCCTCTCTTCCTCCGCCCCTGTCCCCCTCCTCCTCCGCCGCCTCCTCCTCCGTGCCAGCAGGATATTCCCCTGATTTAGGTTTTCATTTCCCCCCTCCATCGCGCCTCTTATCCCCTCTTCCTCGCCGTAGCCTCCAGCCCAACTTGCTTTTTGCCCTCCAGCTTTCATCACTCTGCACGCACCAACCGCCCCTTTCCCCCACCGCCACCTCCTCCTCCACCCCTTCACCTTTTCTCTCGACGTGGCTTTCCCCCCACGCTGCACTTTCACACTTTCACAGCGTGTTACCTCGGGGATTTCAAGGAGGCTTAAAAAGACGTCGGCGGCTACGAGACCTACGAGTTTTGTTTTTGTTGTTTTTTTTTTATGGAGGGGGGGGGTGGGGGGTGCGCGTGCTCGCTTGCTCACGACCGACCGACCCGGCACAACACAACAAATCGATTGCTGCTGAATTATCAGCAATTAAATGCCTTTCCCCAAAATGGTATCGAGCCTTGTACTTAAAGATACACACACACCCAGGCAGAACACTCACTCCCTCTCTCTCTCCTTCCCTCTCTCTCTCTCGCTCGCAGACACACGCACGCCCTGTGAGGTTAGCAATCAATATATCATTAATCTTTAACAGGGACTAAACGGGTAAAACGCGGCCAGCCAGACCCTCGCAGCGCCAACAGACAAGAGCAGAGCAGAGGCTACATCAGCAGGCCCACCTCCCGCTGACACTGGCGCACCCCGGGCGGCGCAACATCGACCAAAATTCTCAAGGAGTGCGCGTGAGCGTGTGCGTATCCAATGTGTGTGTGTGTGTGTGTGTGTGTGTGTGTGTTTTAAAAGGCAGATTACCCGAATGTAGCTGAGTGGATGGAAGGGGGAGGGATTTGTCACGCAATGTCCTCCTTAGTGGAAAGTTTAGAGCGCGTGTGAGTGACGCGCTCCGGTTTGTGTGTGTGTGGGCGTGAGGGAAGGCGGGGGGGGGGATAAAAAAAACGCCAATACGTATGGTGTGTGTGTGTGTGTGTTTCGTGGCGCCCCCCCAAAAAAAATGTATGCAGTCAAAGGGTTAAAAGTTGTGTTCAGCCAAACACTGGCGATTTGCTCAGCCAAGCAGTAAACGGGGGAAGGACTCCAAGGACTGGGAGGAGGGTGCAGGGTTAGAGAGGGTTTGTGTGCGCTTTAAAGCGTTGCATTAAAATTTCAGATCACAGCACGCCACATAGTCAAGGACCCCGACTGCCTCAGGCTCGCTCGCGCATGCGTGCGCGTGTGTGTGTGTGTGTGCTTGTTTGCGTGCTGTGCCGCGGCATGTGTTTGTTAGCTCCCATAAGCAAATGGCGCCTGCTTTATTATTATTATAGTTCCCCTTTTTCGAAAGTGCGTTTGCTCGGAGAAAAAAAGGGTTCGAGGGATGAAGTAAAAAAAGAAGAAGGGGGAGGCCCGGCGGATTCCGGCTATGAAATCTGCCGATTACAATGTGTGTCACTTCTTCCAGTGGCGCTTTCCTCCCACTTCTGCCAGGTTCGGCGTTTGAGGGATAAAAGAGCAACTGTGGGAGCAGGCGAGGTAAGGAGGGAAAAAAAAAAGAAGGATAAGGAGGGGAAAAAAAGTGAAAAACAGCTGTGAGGGAGAGAGGAGGAATCGATCTGTTTTTAACAGCCAATCAATTTAACAACTCTGTTAATGGAGAGACGCGGTGAGTTTGGGACATGGCAAATGGGGTCTGGAAGGGAGGGGGGTGGGGTGGGGGACGGGGACTTTAAAAGCGAGGTTGATACCCTGCCTCGTGTGAGCTCACCGAGGGCGCCCTTGACCACTTTAAGATTTAGAAGAAGGCGATCGCGTTTCAGGAAATCTAGTTTTTACGAGGCACCACTTACCAATAAAATCCCGCTAAAGGTTTTTTTTTCTTCTCTCTCTCTCTCTCTCCCTCTCTCTCTCTCTTTTCTGAGAATTTCAAACTTTTCAGAGCACGTTTTGGAAGCTTGAGTGTTTCTGGTTCCCACTGCCTAATCCCGTGGGAGCCAGTGGCGTGAATGTCATTACGTGCCACTCAGTGGTGTGGAGTGCTGACACGGAAATGCTTCTGTTCTCAACCTCGCTGCCACGCCGGGATCAATAATGATAGATGCCGACAGCTCGGGCACGTGAAGCTATGCAAGCTCTGGGTGGGGGGGCGGGAGGAGTGTCCCGCTGGAAGCCTGTGCTGCTGCCAGTAGAAGATCTTCGAGTGACCTTTTTCCTTTTTTAAAAAATATTCTCCTCTCTTCTGTGAGTCCTCCAAACTGCACTTCCATTACACGGCACAAGTTCAGGCCTCGAACGCGACACTTGTGTCTTGGGTTCGGCCTTTATTTCACATGGCAACAACGGTTGAGCAAACTCCTGATAACGCAGGAACTGCGAACTGTGAGACTGGAGCGCCCGAGAGAAGGCGAATGCACCAGACTGCGCAACGTTTTTGGTTTAATGGAGAGAAAAAAAGAGAAACACAAAATATATCTGTATGTTTTGGTGCATCCATTCCCCATTGACCCCCTTTGTTTGCTCTTGCGACAGTAAGTGCAATGCTGCTGCTCGCTAACTGGGAGCGTTTTGCTTTTTCAATTTTTTTTTGGTAGCTATTCAACAAAAAAATAATACAATTAATGAATGCATATAACTCAGTTATAAACATATTGTAATAAAACACCCATCTGAAAAACAAAAGACGCCCCCCGCTCAATAAAGTTTATGTAATAGACACTTGTGTGAAGTAGTCAGTTTTTGCAATCCCCCTCCAAGCCCGCGGTTCACTGTAACACTGGCGGTGATAGGCTGATGAATCGTGACAGAGAGTGAAATTCTATAGTGTCACAACACTATTTTTACTCATCGCCCTGTAGAGGAATGTCTTGCGTGCAGGCGCCAGTTCACGTTCCATTCAGCTCCTGTGCTACGTCATTTCTAAATGCTTCCGTCTAAACACGGCAGAAAAGAACCTCCTATTTTTTTTTGTTGGATTTGGTGGTGGCATCTTTCCCTGTCAGTGTTCACAGAATCCAGCTGTTTGGGAGAGTTTGGTTGGGGTTCGGTGTACAGACAATGGAGTAAACAGGACGATACTGTCAGGCAACAGAGGCTGAAAGAACCTAGGGGGGGGGGGAAGAGCCAAGACACATACTTTGCTGTGGATTCCTCATCATACTTGGTCTTCAAATCAAAGAGCTCAGCCTGAGTTGTTTCAAGTGCTGTGAAAGATGGAGAAAGAGTCAGTGTTGAGTTTCCCCCCGTCTTGCTGTAATCAAACGAACTAGCATGGAAACATTTTGTCAAACAAAGCAATTAAACGAGAGACGGCTATGACGCTGGGTTGCTTGTCCCGGCCTCAGTGTGTTTAAAGTACAATTCATTGGACTGTTTGCTCGCGCTAACTGGCTGCGGTTTGTCTCCAAAGCTGCCGCGCAACCAAATATTGAAGGAATTGACGTGTGCCCCCCCCCCCATTCACATTCAAAACCCATGGCTGGATGTACGGGACTGAATATATCCAGAGACGTACCTGTCTGTATGGACTGGGCCTTGTGTTCAGACTCCTCCAACCTTGAGGTCATGGAGTCCTGGCTCTCCTGAAGTTTCCTGCAGAGGCGAGCGAGAGAGAAAGAAAGAGAGAGAGAGGGAGAGAAAAAAGAAAAGAAAGAGCAAAAGGCAGGGTGAGGCAGAAAGCCACAGATAGAGATACTGAGTCAGTAAATCTTGGGTTCACACTTGGTGGCAAATATTCTCTGTTTTCCCACCATTTCCAAAGTGTTTTCCCCCACTAAAAATCCTCCCAACACAACCCACTCCTCATTAAGCAGCCCTATTAGGCAGGAATGTCTGGCCACTGGGGCAAACTGCACCCGGGCGGGGCGGGGGTGGGGTGGGCAGCAGGAGGGTGGTTGAGAAAGGGGAGGAGGGGGGGCCGGCGGGCAGGAGGAGAAGAAGAAGGGGAAAAAAAAAAAACCACAAGGATAAAATAGATTCATTCTTAGCACATAAGAAGTTGGCCTCTGCTAAGAAATTGCGACTGCGTGTAAAAACATCAATAATCCAGCACAAAGACGGTCTTTATGGCACTCTTTGATGCCCCCCTTCCCCGCCAATCCGTCTCTCCTGTCATTTCTATTTTTCTTCCCTCTACTTCATTCTTTCATCTCCTCCCAGCCCCTTCCATTCCTCGCCCCTCTCGCAGGATAGAGTGCATCGGAGGTGCCATCCATTTGCCGCCGCTCTCAGACACAGGAAGTCAGCCCTCCGCAGACAGGAAAGGGCCTATAAAATATGACGTAAAGGAAATACTGGCGGACAATTGATATTCTGCCGTCCGTCTGGAAGGGCGGGTGGGGGGGGGGGGGGTCAGCGGGCTGTGAACGCGTGTGACTGACACGGGTGGGGGGGGTGGGGGGGGGGGGCAGCTGCGACCGTTTCTTGCAAACCGGCGGGATGGTCTACTGGTTGACTAAACTAGAAGCGAAAACCACGGTAAAGCCTCGAAAAACATAACAGGCGAGGGCTGGTGGAGCTGAAAGGCAGGAGTTTTTCTTGGGAAAACTGTGATTATGACAAAAGATTTTTTTCCTGACCTGCATAAAAGGCAAAAGTAGCAGATAAGGGAACTGGAGGCACGATTTCAAACGCTGCAGTGTAAACAGCAAGCGCAGGAGCCGTTTCCTGTGCAGAGGCATTGACTCACGCGCTCTCTTTTCCTTCTGAGGCTGCTAAACGTACGAGTCCCGCACTGAAAACTCGACCCACATCCACGTCTCCATTTTACGCGCTGCAACTTCAGAGGAGCACAATTGATTATTCAAAGAAAACCTCCATAAGTCTCCATGAGAGAAAACTGCATATTCAGCCCGCAGGGAGAGTTCGCAGACTGACGCGAGGATTTGCTATCGTGTGTTTACAATGCGTAACCCGTTCCTTTAAAAAGACTCAACAATGTTATTTGAGGGATACCTGGAATATTTGTGGGGCTGATATCCAGTAAGGCAACATTCCAACACTCTCCTTCCCTTCCATTGTGCCGACTCGCTGCGCTCACCTGCATGCGCTTTGAGCGCCTCTCCTTAAAGTGGCACTTTGAAGGATTGTTCTCCCCGTAGCAGGGATGCAAATTATTGATTAATTCATTAATCGTTAGTTGATTGACCTTATCGATCGATTAACCATTAATTGAGAGGCGGCGATTTTTCCTGGGAACCTAAATTTCACCATGAAAAATGTGTAAGGAACACATGATTTAACCCTTCAATAGTTGAAGGTCCAATTTTTACATTAGAGAACAGACTTTAAGTTGAATTCTAATGGGTCACTTTTCACTCTAAAAAAAAAAAAGTTGTTTAAAAGTAACTTGTTCTAGGCATACAGGTATACACCACACCATTTAAAAAAAAAAAAAACTCAGTGTAAAAAATGTCCACTTAATCGCAACTAATTTAATTTAGTCGATTAAATTCTTAATCGACAATTAATCGATTAATTGTTAACCTCCCTACCCCGTGGCAACCGTCAGCCCTGTTGCATCTCTTTGTTTGGTGTTAAAAGTTAGAAAGAAAGAAAAGTGGGTCACCGCCGCCGTGGCAGCGGGTTTGGGGGGGGGCGAAGCGAGAGCAGCGGGTTGCGTCAAAGACGACGCTAGCTCGCGAGGAAAGTACCCGAGAGCAATTAACCGAGTACCTGAGATGAAACGGCCACCTGAAACATCTGCCTCATCGGTTGGCAGAAACAGCACCTTGCTCTTTAAAATAACAGGGACGAGGGGCAGCTCAATCATCGGGGGTGGGGGGGAGGCGCCAGTAAACCACTCGTGCACTATTTATCGCAGCATGTAATTAAGCATCACAATGAGTTTGTCGGCTGTTTCCAATTTTTTTTTTTGGGGGGGGGGGGAGGATTTTAAAAACACTATTTGCTGATGCCGTGCAAGTTTTATTGCACAGGAACAGCCTCTGCTCTTTGTTAGGGCGTATTTAAGATTTGATCCTTTGTCTGTTATTTTCGTGCTCCTTCGTTGCGCTCTCCTTTCACCATTAACGACTGGAGATTACAACTGCACTTCAGCGATGATCAATAAAACGCTGTGCGGATGCATAATGCATATCAGCTCCGCAGTCAGACCACATCCATCCATCATAGCCTTGAACGCCAGGCCGCCGCCCCCCCCCACCTCAGCAAAGACGCGTTTGTCTCTTTAATCCCCCCGGCTTTGCCAGCTAATCATATGAACGAACCGCATTTGACCCATTCAGAACAATCATGTGGTTATGTCAAAAAAATAAAGCGCATAATTGGACGACATAATTACACAAGTTTTCCCAAAAAACAGGAAGCTGAGTCACTGAGCGACACGAGAGGAGCCGCATTGAAGTTTCGAGGTCTGAAGAAGGAGTGAGCCGAAGTTACGGCTGCCGGCGTGTTGGGTGAACTGTCCATCTGGCTTTTGAATGGAGTCTTTAAAATAATAATAATAATAATAATAATAATAATAATAAAAAGAAAAGACAAACAATATCACAGGGATTCATTCATGACTTTACAAGAGTCAAAAGATCACTTGAGCAGTTAAAGCTCTTATTTTCCTCAAATATCCTGCAGCAATTTGTAAACTATTCATCGCTGCTCACAGGCTCCCATTTATCTTGAAATTATACGCGTTTTTAAAATGACCGGAAAACTGGCGTAAAAGGGAGGCAAACAAGATAACAAATAAATAGAACACTGGCATCAAAATAAAGCATTCTAACAATTCCGTGGGTTTCATTCAAGTCTATTTTCAAACCCGGCAGACGCTCGGCCATGATGAGTCAGAACACAAACGCCGCTTTACGGTAAAGAAGGAGCGCACCCATTGAGGCAGGAAGTACACAGGCATGTACATAGAGTCGATGTACATTGTCGGCTTCTGTGGAATCAACTATTCCACGAAGTCAGAAAGACACATAGAAAGCGCTGCACTTTAAGTCGAGAAATTTAAACCTATCGCTCAAAGTTAAAATCATAGCACATCAGCTGGAGGGCACAGTGGCCCTGAGGTTCTGAGTCGGCAAAATAATATAAAGGTTACTGCTTCCAGCCCAGCTGCTGCTGCTGCAGCACAAACACACACACGCGCACACAAACACATGCAGGTTTACCTCTCCTTCTCTGCATAGTCGTTGTGTAGCTGGAGTTGCTTTTCTTGGGCCAGATTCTCTGCTTGATTTTTCAGAGACTGCTCGTACTCTCGGATCTTCTCCTTCAAGGCCTTGATGGTCACCTCTGCCGGGGGGGGGGATGGGACAGGAAGTGGGGAGAGAGAACCGAGCGTGAAAAAAAAAGAAAATCAAGGATCGCACAGGGGTTGATAGTTTCTCCCCCCCCCCCCTTCCCTTTCTGTTCTTTTTCAACCTTCGGCGCAATTTACGGCTACGCCTGAAAACGCCCGAGCCAAGAAAAACCTTCAAAGTTTAAATATGTTAACTTCCAAATTTATCAAAAAAAAAAAAACTGACTGCGGCACTTTCCCCTGCTGGACGGGATAAATAGAACGGGGGGGGGGGGGTTTCATATCCCGCATTCTTCCTCTGTCAGCACAGACGAGAGGCTGCGGGCCCCTATGGCTCCAGCCTAATCTTTACATCCATGACTCGGAGAAGACGGTCGACGCTCGCCACCGCCAGATATGTCGTATTCATTAGGGCTGCATTAGAGCTGAAACCCCATAACCTGCTGACGGCCGGGGTTTGTGTGTGTGTGTGTGGGGGGGAGGAGGGGCAGCCTGAAATAAATCTAACACATAACTGGGGTAATAAATAGGTCTCCGTGCGCGTTTGTGTGTGTGTGTGTGTGTGTGTGTACTTCTCAGAGAAAGATATAAGTGAGTGAGACAATGATAAAGAGCATCGCTGCGTCCTGCCTTTGACTGAGGGCTCTTAGCACTGCACTCTGTGTGTGTGTGTGTGTGCGTGTGTGTGTGTGTGTGTGCGCGCGTGTGTGTGTGATTTAAACTCCAGTCTCACCACTCTGACACATAATCAATAGAGGAGAGTCCCCTCAGAGCCCTCTTACCCCTTAACTGCTTAACTGAACTTTAAACATTTAGGTTGCGGGGATCAATGGCCCCTGCACTCCTTTTTTATGTGTGTGCGTGTGTGTGTGTGTACGCGCAGGCGGGCAGGTCCATGTGTGTCTAACAGGGGAGGGAGTTCCACGGTGTGTTTTGGGGTTTAAATATCCCTCATCTATTGAGGCGGGAAGGAGGGATAAAGGATGAGGGAACAGGAAAATCAATGGCAGAATGGAACCCTGCCGCTATCGAGCGCTTCCAATTAACTCTCGCTGAAGAAAAGGGGGGCGGAGGGGGTGGGGGATTCCAAAACATTCCGCGCCCGCCTGCCCGCCCGCCCGCCCGCCCAGCCCAGCCGGCCGGCCCGCCCCCTCCCTCACTCCTCCTTTTTTTCGCGAATGAAATTACAGCACTTTTATTGCCGCTTCTCACTCATCTCCCCCGCCTTTGTCAGTTTTTCCATCTCGCGCTACCCCGAGGTGGCCCGTCGTTTTTTATTCATGAAACTCTGCCTCGTGTGTCTGTGTTTTTTTTTCCCTCCCCCTGAAAACCTATTTGAAAATGTAAAACCTTGTACATTTTTTGTGTGCTTGAAAAATTTATGAGGCATTAAAATATATTGAAATGTTGCCTCTTCTTCTGAAAGAACGCTTCTTAATATGGGTTTTTTTCTTTTTTTTTTTACTTATATTTGCACCGCACAGGCAAAACAAGGAGGTTATTGCCTCTTTATGGTACAAAACGTGTTTTTGCGGGGAATTCATCTTGAAAGGCCCGGTGTGTAAGTCTTAGAAGAATCTAATGCTAAAAAGTTACAGCGCAAAAATGTTTTGATCTCACATCTTCGGAATACCAGCTGTGATGTCGGGTTAAAATCTCGAGCTCTGAGCTCTTGGAGATACTTGCTGGCGCGAACTGGCTCTCTTCTTCCAAGCTGAGCTGCTTATTATGTAAATATACATCTTTATTAATAGCAACTTCTCAACCAGGTGCCACTCACTGAAATTAAGACCCCTGGTTGAGCGCGCACTGCTTAAACATAAAATAAAACAGGTCTTTCTGTCTTTATTTTAGGTCATTTTATACACGTCTCTTTAGTGGGGTTTTTTTTTTTATATTAAAAACACAGAAACTTTTGAAATCTTTTTTTCCCCATGTCATACTTTTCACATGAGCTCCTGAGCTGATGTCACAAAGAGACTTTAGTACATGGAAACATCGGATTGTGCTTTGATCTAAACTTTATAAACTGCAAATTCTGCACCTACATTTACATGTTTATGACCACACCGTTCACTATGCATACGCACACATCCAGGCTTTTCACCACGTTATACTCCATCTCAGCGTATTCCATGCATTTCAACTTGGATAATGCGCAGTAATCACTCTCAGATAAATGTGCCCAAAGCTGCTTCCAACCGCTGGATCCTTTAATTTGCTCTCTGGGAAAATAACAGGTACATAAATCCTTGCATCAGAGCCTTCTGTTTTACTGCTGCTGCACATTTAGCGGTTGGAAGCGGCCGCAGTAATAACGAGAGGCAAAATGCAAGAGGAACGCGACATTAAAACGTCACCGAACTACACAAAAACTAATTGTAGGCACCGGAAATTCTGACACGCGCTCGCCTGTGATTAAGTGAGGGGACGGCGTCCGCGCCGCGCTCAAAGTCAGGGGGAAAAAAAAATCCAGTGGGTGAGCCCCCGGCGCGCGTCCCGTCCCTCACCTTGATTTTTGACCTCTGCAAACTCTTTGTTGTAGTCCTCCAGTGTCTCTCGAAGTTTGGTGTTCTCTGTCTCAATGTCATGCATCCTCTGGAGCTTCAGTTGCAGCTGCTGAGCCAGCTCCAGCACAGGTACAGGATCTGGAGGAGACAACACACACACACAGAGCAGCGTCAACCATGGAGCAGCTTGCACAAGCGAAGGATGCCAAGGAGGCGCCCTGCTCTCCAGCCCATCAGTCCTTCAGCATGGCAGTGAAGCTCCAACAGCTCCAGGGTGCCCACCCTCCAGCTGATCATGACCTTTGACCCCCCCCCCCTCCACCCTGCGAGGAATTACCGATGCCGGCAAGGGCAAAGAGTGCATTTGTGGAAGGAAGTGACAGACAATACTGTTGTGAATCATGTGTACAATCATTGATGAATCAGACAGCGAGAGGTCAGACCTCCACGAAAGTTGCTGAGCTGATGATTTCTTTTCTGCGGGAACTACGTTATTATGAAAATAAATCTTTTTTTCTGCTCCTTATTCTGCTGTGGTATTCAGGCTAAATGTGATGAATACGCATCTTTCAATACAATTCATGCAATCAAAAGTGCTGTTATTTTGCCTGGGTGAAAAATCTGCAGTGAAGAAAATGATTGAAAGAATTATTAGTTTTTCTGCATGTCGTTGCTCGAAATCTTTCTGCTTTGGATCTATTTTTGAACTTTGCACGCCGTCAAGCCATCGTAGTATTTGCTAAGTCTGTTATATTTGCTGTTCAAGAATCTAATCGTGACACCTTGATTGGAACAATTTCATGTCTAACTCTGTGGCATTAGCGTATGACGGCAGCTACTGTGAGTCGAAGTGACGTTGGAAGCTCTTGCACACTTAACAACCCCCGAGATGGGTGTCATGTGACCAGCGCTTCACATCACGTGACGCGCGCTCCCCATTGGGAGGCAAGCAAAACAACACAGTTTAAAAAAAAAAAAACATGCCGACCGACTCTTAGACACGGTGTTTTCAACGATAATAACCGTCTGTTTCAAACTGTTGCATCTAGTTGACGTGGAGGAAACAGAGTGAATATTTGCCGAGAATAATACAGGTAGCTTGCAAGAAGTCCATAACCAAGAAGTGGCTGAAGAGGGAGGCACCTAATACAGATGAATGGGTTGATGTAGTGCACAGTGTCTTTGTGATGGAAAGCATTACTCTTAACCTAAGAACACAAGAGGAGGTTTTTACTGAAAAATGGCAAAAATGGATCACATACATCTCTACCATCAGACTGAGCCTTCAGGTGACCTCTGAGCAGATTATCACTAATGCGCGTGTATACACTGTGTGTCTTTACGTATCTCTTTACCCTCCCCCCCCCCCCCCCTTTTGCTTTTATGGCTTACTTTCTTGACAGGAGGTGTTCACCTATCTCTTTTTGTGCATTTTTACTTGCCCTTGTGATATTTTTGCGTTTGCCTAAAGGTCTTCATGTTCACTGTTTGTCATGCACAGAAATTAAAAATCAATAAAAAGTAAATGACAAAAATAAAACCACATACTGGAGAATGGAGAATAGACTTTGAACATGTGATAGTCTAATATTCGTCTCTACTTTATCATTTTAGCCATTAACAGCGACTGGGGAATGTTGGGAAGTTACTCAAAACCACAAAGAGAGTTCCTGTGATACCGCCATCTAAAACCACTTCACCGCCAGTCCAAAAATGTTTGCTTCTAATTGCTTCGTCGATCGAAACAATTATCCGCTCGTCTGGTTTGGTTGAGTGGGTCGACTTGTCCCTTCAGAGACGCAGCGGCGGCAGCAGCAGCAGCTCGCGAGAACGAGAAGCGCGGAAAGAGAAGTGTGGTGAATGAATAATGTTTGACTTTTATGAAGCCAAGCTGAGGGAGAGCGTACGGTCCTCTGGAGTGAGTTAAAAATAATCGGCGCAGAAACAAGTCCTTTGGCGCTGATCAGCATTAATAATAAATGCACACCCTGTCAAATAATTACACATTAAAAATACACTTCAGTGCGGCGCAGCTCCCGCCAGCTCCAGCTGATCTGTACATCTGAGGAAGAAAATGAGAACGTTCTTCAGGTGCAAATTGTGTTTTTACGACTCTCTACAGCGATATGATCGCCGAGGATCAATCTCTATGCTGATATTCTTTATTGAAATATAACATTTCTGTCTCACCGGTTTGTGAAAAGTCATAAAACTTTCACAGCTTTTTTTTTTACCCCCGGGTTCCTGTTTGTTTGTTCATTGTTCTTGTGAACTGTGGACTCGCTCATAATTTAAGTTGCATGAAATTTCTCTACAACTGAGTATCCAATACATCTAACTGCTACGTGCTTAAGTTAGCTGCTTTCCCAGGGAGTGCAGGATAGCAGGACTTAAACAAAAAAATGGAAGGACTTTTATCTGTATTACCTTTAATTCTGCTGTACTGTGCAAGTTTCGGTTCGTGTCGGGCAATAATATTCAATTTCATACCGACCCAAGTTTGCTTGCTGGGCGTCGAGTCTCGCACGACGAGAACTTCGATGACTCAAATGGAAAACTAAAAGAAGGGCAGGTCGTACGCTAGCAAAAAAAAAAAAAAAAACAACGCTGAAAGGTCAGGCAAGGTTTTTTTCCATGCCGTCAACAAAACCTTATTGATAATGGTTAAGGCGAAGGACGCAGTAAAAGCCGCTGTGTGAACAAAGGACCATTGTGGAGTTGAAAGATAAACTCCCGAGCTTCCACGGGTGGAAGAAGAAAAAAAAAACGGCGCCTGCGAGGCGACGGCAAGGACGATAACTTGTGGCGCGACGCAGACGGCATCCGAGGATGAGACGCATTAACATCAGAGGTAACCGCGCTCTGATTCCTTAAATTGGCCGCTGTGATGCGGCCTGAAGAGAACAGATGGACGGAGCCGAGCGGTGCCGTGCTGGAAAGAAAAAAAAAAAAAAAAAGGTAAATAAAAGATTAGAAAACGAACGGGAGACGGAGAGACGGAGGGAGCGAGGAAGAAAGACGACTTTTCCGGGAGGCATTTCGCCGGCGTCTCTGCGAGCGCCGAGCGGGGGTTAACTGTCAGCGTGATGAAGGGGAGCCCTGTCAGTCAAGCCAATCACATCTGATTGGTGCTCATGGGTGGCAGACTGGTGACAGGCAGCCAAGAGACGCGGGCGACGCTCATCAGCGCGCCGGCTAAAAGAGCAGTTTGTGTGTAACGAGTGTTTATGTGCGCGGCGCAGATAAGAGGAACTGACAGCTTACAGCTGGGGGGGTGTGGGGGGGGCGCTGTGCGCGGGCGCGTGCGCGTTCCTGTGTCTGACGTCGTTAGATATCTTAACTAGACTAATGAGAGATCAGCGGAGAACAATCGAGAATTTTCACGCTGATTCGGCGGCGGCGGCGGCACTGCCATGCTGGGACGAGGCGAGGGAGGCCCGTGCAGAGGAGATTGTAGCGAACCAAACTGGAAGCGACAAAGCTTGGAATTCTGACTGTATCCTTGGAAGAAGAAAGGAAAAAAAAAAGAGAGAAAAAAAAACCCAGCCTTCTCCAGCTTCTTATCGAACCTTTGTCCTTCACGCCGACCCAGGACCCACGGCCGTACTCTCCCCACCCACCTCCCATCCAATCCGGGCTGTTAAAAGCTGTTTGACTTGCGGGCTGCCGGTGCTGAGCGCTCTCGCCAGACACCTTTAATCTACGGCAGAGAGCACGCAGGCCGCTCTGGATAACCAGGCCCCCCCTTCAGCTGATAGAAGACAGAACAAAACACGCTGTTTCCTCTTTCAAGACGGCCCGCATTAGTCAGGCCGCCCCGTGTCTGTGCGCCTGCCTGCCTTCGTGCGTGTGTGTGTGTGTGCATCAGGCATTACATCATTGTCTCGCAGCAAAGTTAAGAATAGCGCCGTCAGGGCTGAGGCTGACTTATTGGGAGCAGTACAATCCAAAGATATTACTGTAGGTCTATCCATGTGGGAACGTGATGACCTCCTTACGCTATAGATGAACTCCACTCCTCTCGCGTTTCCAACATAGGAGCCGCCGAGGAGAAGGAGGAAGAAGGAGGAGGAGGAGGCGGCGGAGGAGGAGCACCCCCCCCCCCCCCCCCTTCAGGGTTCCCGCGCGGCTCAAAAATCTCCCCCCAGTTCCCTCTGGCCGCCGAGGCGTCGAGCGTCCCCGTTTGGCCTCGCGACGGCGGCGGCGGCGGCGCGGCCAATCGTGGGTGCGCTTGTCATGCGTATCAGGGCGCACCTTCTGCTGCAACCCTCTCAGGCCCCCCCCTCCACCGACGGCGAGCGAAGTCTCGCGGGGGCACATTAAGGCATCGCGCCGCGCCTGGATGCGCAGCGAGGAAGCACCGGAGGGATGGTGTCGCGCTAGCGTCCCCCCCGCCCCCACCCCCCCAACCCCGCTCTCTCTCCTCCATCCCCTCCCCCCTCCCATCCCCTGTCGGTGCTGTTTACATGGCTGAGGGGCGGTCGTTGGGATCGTGCGTGCAAGACTCTGGAGGTGTCTGAGCAATAAATAGACAAACAAGCAGCGAAAAAAAAACCCAAACAATACAAAAAGAACACACAAGGCCTTTCCGGGTAGTCTTTTTTTTTTTTTTTTTTTTATCAGATTCAGCCTCGGACTTTAGTGGAGCGGCCTGGAGATCAATCATAGATCATCAGGGCGGAGCGTATTTAGCACTGTGTTTGCAGCATCCGGTCAAAAACACTGGGTTTAGCGTCCCCATGAAACAGGCGCTCTGTTAGGCCAATTTCCCACTGGCCAAAAAAACAGTTTAAACCGGCTAACAATCTGCATTTGGTGGCAGTATGAAAGGCTCACCGACCCGCATCAACCCGCGTCAATCAACCCGGCAAGCGGCCCAGGTTAAAATCAGCTTCAATCAGCGAGGCTCCGATCGGCAAGCAGTGGGAAAGCCAGACCCGCGTCAACACGCTAATTTTACGTGATGACATTGAGCGTGACGTGTGCTACGTCATAATATCGCACGCAATGTTGTGGCGTATAATCAAGTAGCGAAAAACGAAGCTATGTTAGCATTCGAGACTGGATCGTTGCAGCACTGGCAAGACAGTAAAATTGGCGAGTTTCTCAAGTCTCAAGCTCAACAAGAAAGTACACTGACCCCTGCCGGACTCGCTTCAGTGTTGCTCGCGGACACGCGGCGGGTTAAAGTGGAGGCTACGAAGCTAGCCAGCGGGGGTCAGTGGGAAGAGGGCCAAATGGCGATTGTTAGCGTTGATAAAAACCTTGCGTCGACCCACTAATTTCACCTCCACCTTCTCCGTCCCCTCTTTCCGTCTGTCCACCATGGGGGTTGAACCCACCTCAGAACTCACCTCTGTTAGGCATGTACCTGACTACCTCCATTACTGCTGCTGTACTGTTTTGTTTGATCATGTGACTATTTATATCACTGTTAGAAACTGTTGTACGGTGACCTTGAGTGCTTTGAAAGGCGCCTTATAAATTAAATGTATTATTATTGATTATCATTATCATTATTATTATTATTATCATTATTATTTTTGATATTATCATTACCGCCACATGTTTGAATGACTGGCTGGGCGTGTTGTCCCCTACCTGTGATGCATCACAAAAGGCTGCTTACCAGCGCACACTTTCAGCAACGGGAATGAGCAAAAGTACCAAAATCTTTTATTTTCTGATGTACTATGGGAAAATACTGGCGCAGTAAAATTCCACGCGACAAGGGAGGAGGCTGCAAATGTTGCTTACCTGGGACATCGATTATTTTCTTGTACACATTCAAGAAGGCGTTCTCTGCTTCTTTACTTCTCTTGCTCAACGCGTCAATCTGCAACGAGACAACAAAAGAAAAAGAGAAAAGGTTAATTGTCAGTCGGGGCACCGCCTCACCTAAACATGGGGCCCATTCATTTGCCGGCGGAGGCCCAGCAGACTGCATACAGTCCCCGTCTGTCCTCACTGTGCGCCGGTATGTTGCGCGCAATCAGAGTTGTTTTGACAGCGGCTGCGTCGGTGTTTCCTTCCCGCGGAGTCGCCTCAGCTGCTCAGCCGATGACGGACGCCTTTCGTTTGTCGCGTGCCCGTGCACGCCCACCCCACCCCGTCAGCCCCCCCTCCAGTGTGTGTGTGTGTGTGTGTGTGTGTGTGTGTCTGTGTGTGCGAGTGCACTCTGTTCTGTCAGGCCGGTCAGTTGGTGTGTGTACGCGTTCTCCGCACACACACACACACGCACCCTCCGCCCCTCCAGCGCGCTGACATCATTAAACAGCTGGCTCAGTCTTTCCAGCCGCAGCGGGGGAAGATTATTCAGCCGGCTCTTAGCGGCAATACGCCGCCGATCCATTACCGATGCGGCCATTAACACGAGAGGCCGACGCAATCGCGCTCCGTCAGCCGGCGGTACTGAAATGGACGCGGCATTAGGACGGATCCATAAGGGATTAACAATACGCCGGTCTGTTTTGGGGACGGGGGCGGGGGGGGAGTCTGCGGCCCGTCAAAGGCGGCGGAAAGTGCGAGGCGGCGAGCTTCCACTCGAGGTCGGAGTGAATCACGGCCGAGCGTCGGAGTGGGCGGACCGCCCCGATCTGAATCCTGACTGCGAAATAGAGGGAAAGCTCAGGCCAAATAAAGACATTGAGAAGATGCTACTGTACTGGGCAGAGCTGCCGCCGACTACTCCGGCTCCCGCGCTCAGACTAAACAGCCGCACGCGCGTGTGCGAGTGTGTGTTTTTTTTTTCCTTTTTCCTCTCTGTCTGTCTCTCCTTCTTTCTCTCTTCCAGCTCCACCGCCGCACTAGGCAGCCGGCGAGAAGGAATAAAGACAAAAGCCCGAATAAGTCCAAATATAAAGTCTTCACATTCCCAGCCAAGCCAGTAGTGTAGTTGATGGGTGGTTTAAGGGTTCTTGCCACTGTAAACAGAGCGGGCTACATGTAATACTGCCTGGGCTCCTATGGGAACCTAATAAATCTCTTCACATGGCTTTGATTCATCTCTAGTTTTTTAGCCGCAAAACATCTGGCCCTGTGTAGGCTGGTGCCAGCACACCACCACCACCCTCCCCACCCCCTTTATTCCTCCCAGTCTCCCTCTGTCGAGCTCCACTTCTTGTTACTTCCTTGTTCGGTGACTCATTTTTCTCTCCCCCCCCGCCCCCCACCACCCTCCACCCGCCCCGTCTCCTTCGATCTTTTTCGGTTCCAGTCCTCCTCACATGTTTTGTCTGTCACACGCTCGTGTCAGACTGCCATCCGGCGGCGCTCCCGTGTGGAATTCACCCTATCTCTCCCAACTCGCGCGCGCGCACGCACGCACGCACACACGCACGCATGCACGCAGAGCCGCGACTGCATCTGCACTTTTTTATGCACCGTGTGACATTGAGCAATCAGGGATCCTCAAATGCGAGGCCGCTAATGGGAGATTACAGATGCCGAGCGCTAATACCTCTCTCACACGTCAGCCAGTGGCGGACCTGTTCGCGGCCGGAACGTAACGCCGCGAGAACACAACGCGGGAAACAATGGCTGCGGATCTCAAAAGGCAGAAAAAACGACGGGAAAAAGAACCCAAAAAAAAAAAAAAACCCCAGAAAATCTGTCGATGGCGGCGGCGGAAGAAGCGTGACTGTACAATGACTGGGCCAAGGTCAGTGGTACGGCGGCTTTATATAGCCCCGACATGGGAGGCAGGAAATAGACATTTAATGTAGGACACACCCTACAGTTAGAGGCAGGTTAACTGCAGGACCAGAGCCATTAGAAGACCACCCAGGATTTGCAAATACAGCCCTGCTGTTCCAAACTGCGGCTCTCTCCACCAATCCCAATGACATCTGCTATTACATGCTCTCCTGCCCCCAATCCCACACACACACACACACACACACACACACACACACACACACACACACACACACACACACACACACACACACACACACACACACACACACACACACACACACACACACACACACGCACACACACGCACGCACGGAAGGAAGGCAAAAAAACAAATGAAGCAACGGCAACGATACCTCACGCGGTATCAGCGGCCTGCTGATGAAAAAACTGCTGGCAATTGCAAAAGGCCCCCCCACCCCCGCCGCACACAAACACACACGTACGTACGTCAGCAACTTGTGCCACCATCACTCAGCACCCCCGCCCCCCCCATCCCCCCGCTTCCATATCTAACCCGTAGTGTGTGAAGGGCATCGGGCTGACCTGCAGATGTGTGTGCGTGCGTGCGTACGTACGTACGTACGTCTGTGTGTGTGTGTGTGTGTGTGTGTGTGTGTGTGTGTGTGTGTGTGTGTGTGTGTGTGTGTGTGGCCCCCAGAGGAGCCAGATAAGGGCAGGCTATGGGAAGCAGAGACTGAAGCCTTGGATAATGGAAAAGCTTATCTGATCGATCCGGAGAGGAACAGTGAGCACGCAACATGGGCAACAAAAAAAAAATAAAATAAAGAGGGAACGCGACTCGGCGCCACAACCCCCCTTTGCCAAAAAGTGACTTCTTGTAAAAGCGCCGCCGCTATTGCTAACAACTGCCGAAGAGGGGGCCGAGTTCACCCCTTTTTTTTTCGACCACAGGAGATTAAACCGAGACCTCCCGGGGGTCCGGATGGGGATTGGGGGGGGGGGGGGGTTCTCGGGCAGAAACTTCTTCTCTCTCTTTTTTTTTTTTATTGCTCCACATTCACTTAGTAAAGATCAGGGCTGGTGGGGAGGCAGGACTCCTTAAGGGTGAGTTAGTGCGGGACTTCCAAGCAGGAAGACCCCTGCTCGCTCGCTCACTCGCTCGCTCTCCGCCGCCGCTCTCTCGTCCTTGGATCAAAGCGGCGAGGAGAAAGAGGGGGGGGGGGCAAAACAAAGTCGGGCTAAAATTACACATTCTCGGCGCTCCTCGTGTCGCGGCACGCCGGCGAGCAGAATAGTCGGCTGATTGATGGGCTGCTCCGAGACCGGCTCGGCTTGTACGGCATTATCTCAATAATCATAAGATAATGTCTCTCTCTCCCTCTGTCTCTCCCTCTCCCTCCCCCTCTCCCCGTCTCGAGCCGCGACCACCCACCGCGGCGCGTTCGGGTGTTGCACGCCACCGAGGTGTGTCAACACCAGGATAGTGGAAACAGCTGACAAGGCCCCAATTATATCGCTGCCGTTTCTATTCTCTAAATAGACTGCGGATCATCAGCAGAACACGGTGGAACCGCTATAAATTACAACATTTCTTTTTTTCTTCTCCCTCCCTCCCTCCCTCCCTCTCTCTCCTCTCTGCCGTCGCATAACCACCGGCTGTGGTCACGGCTCCTAACGCAAGAATATGGAAACTAAGCCAGTGTTAAACTGCTGCCGTTCAATGGCCGCCGGTAGCGAGCGAGCGACTGTCACTACTCATCGCAGTGATTTTTTTTTTTCTTCTTCTTCTTCTTCTTCTTCTTCCTTTTGTTTCGCGTGCATCGCTTCAAGAGCGGAAGACGAGGATACCGTCGGGGGGGTGGGGAGTGGGGTGGCTAAAACGTCCGCCCACTCCCGGCCCCCCGAATAACGCCCCGCACAAAAGCAGCCGGGCTTCCACTCCTCCCCTCTGACTTTCACATATGGGAGTGAACTGGAAATGCTTGGCTGCCAGAAAGGAGGAGTCATGATGGAAATGGGCCAAAATGATGGAGGAGGAGATAGAGGGTGGGGAGGGGGAGGGGGAGGAGTGCGATACAGCAACATTTTTCCCCTTTAATGGGTCGGGGGGGGGCGCGTGAATGCCATTTGTCCGACATTAAGCTGGGAGTAAGCACGGCCACACTGGACAAGAAAAAAAGAGGGGGCGGGGGGGGTCGTGATTCACCACGTATGCAAAGCGAAAACAAAATCTAAAAAAAAAGAAAAAGAAAAAGGAAAAAAAGATGACAAATTACCCCCTTTGAATCATGCAAACAAAGTCTGAGGAAATGGCATTTGGTGAGTAGCGACTGGCTAGAGCCGGGGTTTTGTGATGCCTTCTTTTTTTTCCCCCCTCTTTTCTTTTTTTTTTTGCAGGATGCAATTTAAACACACCCTCGGGCAACAGGACTTCATGAGTAGGACAGAAAATCAAGAGCAGAGCGCAGAAAGGAGGGAGAGAGGAAAGAGGGGAAATGAGATAGCGGCGAGGAGAGCGAGGGAGACGGCGGAGGGAGACGAGTGCGGCAGAAGAAAATACGATTTTAGATGAAAAATAGAAGTGGAGGAAGCGGGCGGGGAGCGAGGGCGGTCAGCAAATGTCACAAGGCTTTCTTTTTTGGGTTGTAGTTGTTTTGTTTTATTTTTTTTTTTGTTGAGGAAACGCATTCGTCTGGGTGCTGCGCCCGAGAACGGCCGTCTCACACAACGTCAATATGAATTCCTGATTTGGAAAGAGTAGAGCAACACTCACCTCTCCTTGGAAGCTTTTGAGCAAGGGGGCAACTTGTTTCCGTAACTCCTGTGAGACAGAGGGAGAAAAAAAGACGAGAGGGTTTGAGTGAGACAGACAAATCAAGCCCAATCAAGAGCCGCCACAGAACGCTAGCTGCGTTTCCGCGTTTGCAGTTTTTCGCAAAAT
Organism: Nelusetta ayraudi; assembly: GCF_046127955.1. Classification (NCBI taxonomy): domain Eukaryota; kingdom Metazoa; phylum Chordata; class Actinopteri; order Tetraodontiformes; family Monacanthidae; genus Nelusetta; species Nelusetta ayraudi. Next base: position 9,725,303 of record NW_027466098.1, on the reverse strand, counting down.
AATCGCGATATTTCTAAAGTTTCGACAAAGTGCAATTGCGATTTTCTGGTGTTTTCCAATGAATGGTGTGAAGAGCCTGAGTCGAAATTCTCGTAAAGTCTCGTCCCGTTACGAGAATTACGTTTGCTGTCCAGAATGGTTGTTATACTTTTGCTCTTTGATTACTTCTGAAAAATATTCTGTCCCCTCCTCCGTCCAAGGATAACGTGCCATTTTCACATGAAGTGAACTGGTCACGTGACCACGTACGTCACGTCAGCTGACGCGGAAATGCGGAAAAAGTGCTCCCATTACAATTTTGCGATTATACCTCCGTGTGAAAAACCACCTCATGAGAGCGTCAAAACCTTTTGCCGATATTTTAGAGGTTTTTCGAAATCTATGCGTTTCCATTACCAGGTTTTTCTTGCGATATTTAGGTTTTGCGCAATTCTAGGGGGAATGGAAACGCAGCTACTCACAGTGACGATCAGCGGGAAAAAAACATGCTGAGCTTTTTTTCTTATCGTCATCATTATTAATATTACTATTAGCGAAAGATCAGACGGGCTGCTAATTGGAATCAAGTGGCGGGCCATCCTCGCCGAAGCCGACGAGTGATGCGTGAGCGAGCGGTTGAGGGGAAGGGAGGTGGTGGGGGGGGGCAGGTTTGAACCCCGAGGTGCTCTGGTGGACTGCGTTTCTCATTAGAACAGGTGCAGCACCACCTGGGCCAGCCAGAGGCACCGCCAGCGCATGCGAGCCACGGAGTGGGAGGGGGGCAGAATGGGGGTGGGGGGGTGGGCCTGATGCTCGATGCAAATCGTCTCCCTGCAACACGCACACACGAGCGCCTTTTTTCCCCCTCCCTCCCTCCCTCTCTCTCTCTTTATTCCCAACTATAAAGCAAATGCTTTTCTGCCCCGGCAAAGTCCCATTGCATGACTTTCCGGTGCGAGTCAGCGGTTTCAGATTAGATAGCCAGTCGAGTATGTATCGGGGGAACATGCAAATCGCCATGCTGTTAGCTGAGCCTACATCCTGACAAACTGAACTGGAGCGTACAGTCAAAAGCGCAGCAGAATAGGACATTCTGTACAGGAACATTTGATTTGCACACTTTGTGGACAAGCACGCACACACACACACACACACACACACACACACACACACACACACACACACACACACACACACACACACACAGACAGACAGGCAGACGGACAGACAGGCAGACAGGCAGACAGGCAGACAGACGCGCGCCCCTACTCACTCGCCAAACTGCCTAATGAAGATGTGAAGTGGGGCAACTGCAGATGTGCGCTCAGGAGACTCTCCGGCTTTTAGAAAAACCCCTCGCAGCCTAAAAGCCTCGTGGACGGAGGCACAGAGAGTCTTTCCAAAATAAAAGAAGAAGAAGAAAAAAAAAAAGAGCTGAGTCGGGGACGGCCGTCTGGGGGCCGGGCCTCCTCGCAGGTCGAGCCAGACGGGCTGCCTGTCTGGGGCCGAGGACAGGTCGTGACCTCGCTGACCCCGGCCCATTGTTACCTCATCAGGGGTCACTATTGCTGTTTGTCTGGGGCCAATTCAATATTCTCCTGCTGGGGATAATAAGCTCCTCCCCTCCCTCCCTCCCTCCCTCACTGCTCTGATGCTCAGCTTTTTTTTTTAGTCGCGCCCCCCCCCCCCCCCCCCCCCCCCACACACACACACACACACACACACACACACACACACACACACACACACACACACACACACACACACACACACACACACACACACGAGGGAGAGAGAGAGAGAGAGAGTGACAAGCGTCCACAAAAGAACAAGCGGCAGCTCTGTCATTTGCATTAGATTCCGCTTACACGCGGAAACGCGTTTTCTCTCATTAAGTCCCGACGGCTCCTGTTTTTAAACGGATGAGGGGATTTGCTGCAGCTACATTTCCAGAGTCGCGACGTGACAAATGCGACGACTGTCTGCCCGTGTCCACGTAGCCGCTCGGGATTTATCTAAACATTTACGTAAAAACAGTGACAAGGAAAAAAAAAAAAAAAAAAGAAAAAATGACCCTGTGTGATATAAAGCAGTCTGGCCTTCAAGTCCCCCCGTCCCCGTCCCCGTCCTGATAATTAAAACCTCGGCGGAATCGCCATGTTGAACGTTTGTTGAGACTGGGTCGGCTGAGAAGGGCATCGCTGTCGTCATTTTTGCCGGGAAAAAGAAAAAAAAAACCACCACAGTTTGAAGTTGCTGTTTATCTTGGCCTCGACCTTTGACCTCTCATTAAGAAATCCTTGTCGTTTTCAAAGTTGGATTGGGCTTTAACGCATCCGGATGACGTTGGAGAGGGGAGCCGCTGCGCCCCCCCTGCCCGTCCACTCCCCCCACCCACCCACTGCCCAGTCCACTTCCAAAGATTTATGACCGTATAACATAACAATGCACACAGACACCATGGTCAATCCGTGTGTGTGTGTGTGTGTGTAGGGATGGGGATGGGGGGTTGGGGAAGGGGGGGGCCTCGGCAGGCAGCAGGAGATGGATGGCTGGTGTGTGAGCTGCCGGCAGACAGCAGACAGGCCAGCCCGAGGAATCCTCCAGGGAGTATGGAACTCCCATTCGCTGTCTGTCTGGCCCGCAGCTAAACACGAGCGCGTGTGTGTGCGCGCGCTCGCCCCTCACGCACACAGAGAGAGAGAGAGAGAGAGAGGGAGAGAGGGAGAGAGGGAGAGAGAGGGAGAGAGAGGGCGAGGGAGAGAGAGGGAGAGAAGTTGTTTTACTACCGCTGCCTCTGGCTAGCAATCTTTGGGACATTTTACAACCCGTTCTCCCACCCTGCGCCTTTATAACGCCGCGGCGGTGGAGTCTTAGACTAACTAAGAGAGAGAGAGTAAGAGAGAGAGGAGGGGGGGGGGGAATTAAAAACTAAATGAATAATTCAGACAACTTAGGGAGGCACTGAAATGTAGTTTTGAAAAAAAAGAGGAAGGGAAAAAAAACGTCTGTGTCAGTGCTAATGAATAATGAAAACTTTATTTTCACGCTGCATTTCTTTGCGGCGTTTCCAAAATGCTACAACCCCCCCCCCCCCGCTTGTGTGTGTGTGTGTGTGTGTGTGTGTGTGTGTGTGTGTGTGTGTGTGTGTGTGTGTGTGTGTGTGTGTGTGTGTTTGCGCGTGCGCGTGCGGATGCTCGCGAGCGAGCGTGCCGTGCGTTATTATGCAGACCGTGAGTGCAGTTCAAGCCGAGTACAGCTCAGCAGACTAGACACAGTCAACGTGGGCCAGTCTCCTGGTTGCTGAATAATGGATCAGAGGAGGACTCCCGCTCAGCCTAATGCAGTCTGATCTGATGTGACTGTGATCTCCGCTGACTGGTGCAGACCACAGAGAGCTGACAGCGCCGCTCGCTCGCCCGCCCGCCCGCCCGCTCGGCGGGGCCGCTCCGGCGCGCGCACGTACGCGGGAAGGGGGGGGGGGCGGTGGGGGGGGAGAACAACACGAGACGATCGCACGTAAACGAAGCGGCGCATTTTCGCCTGTTGCAGCACCGACGCCGACGAGTCCTCCACCGACGCCGGGAAGTTTTCGCTGCCGACTCCCATCGAGCTCTCGCTGCGGCCCTGTAATGAATTCTGTCGCTCGTCTGGCCTGGCTCGGATTCCTCCTCCGCATACCGGGGAGATGCCAGGGGCCACACAGACGCCAGAGGAGCCTTCCTAAATCACAGCCTTGTTACGCTGATGAATGCGTGTGTGCCGTCCTGTGATCTAGGCTATCTCCTCCCCCTCCTCCCCACCGCGTGTTTTTTTCTTTCCTTGCGTGCGTATCTCCCCCCCCGCCCCACCCCACCCCACCCCCACCCTCCACTGTACGTGCTCCAAAAAAATCTGATTACAGATGAATGTGAAATCAGCGTTTCTGTGTGTGTGTATGTGTGTGTGTGTGTGTGCAGGTAGAGCTTTGCTCCTGCGTGCGTGCGCGCGTGTGTGTGTGTGTGTGTGTGTGTGTGTTCCTCCTGTAACCGTGTGGGCGGCACACTTAAGTCAATAGTCACATGTCCTCGTCCCGTGGCAACTCCGACGGGCCCGCCGCCGCCGCCGCCGCTGCCGACTCCGGTGAGAGTTGACGATTTTCAAGCCCCGCCGTCTACTCGGCTCATGCATAATTCACGGCCGGGCCATCAATAATTCACCATGGTGACATTACCAATAATAACACGACAATACTTTGTTTTCACTGTGCGGTTTAAAAAAGGAAAAAAAAAAAAAAAGAGGAAAAGTGTTGCCGTGGTAACGGAGATGAAACAAATATTCCCAGGAGGAGTGACGGGAACGCAGGAGCGGGACAGAATTCCCTCCTGATCCCACTTAGTAGTGTTATCACACTCTCTCTCTCTCTCTTTCTTTTTTTTGTCCCTCCACTCTTCCCCTCCCTCCCTCCCGCGCTCGTCGTCTTCCTTTCTCCCCCTTGCATACACACTGGCGGACGCACATGTAAGAAGTAGGTCAGATAATACAAACTCCTGAGGGGTTTTCTGTTTTGTCTCTTTAGGATTTCAGGGAAACTAATGGAGAGACTATTTTGGGAGGCAAGCCGGGATCTTTGTGCCGTCGACTCCCCCCACCCACCCAACCAACCTCCCGCCCTCCCAGTAAATAATCACCGTCGCTGTCAAAAGAGATGCGGCGGCGCCGTATGCGCCCCGCCGACCGCCGCCGGCAACCCGGCTCGTCTCACCTCAGGTGTGTTCTTCTTGAACTCGCGGCTCAGGTCGATCAGCTTCTTCCTGGTCTGTTCGCTCTCGTCCTGTCTGTTGGCGAGCTGCGTGGCGGTGGCGTCTAGTTCTTTCTGCAACACAACACAAGAGGCACGCCGACATTTTTAGCTTGCGGGAGGAGGGGCACACGTAGGTAATCAGCTGAGGATTCTTTGAAATCGTTCACATTTAAAGGGCACATATTGTATGACACAGGATTATGTTATTTGGAAATTATCTTTACCAGTGATTTTTCAACGTGAACTCCACAACAGTTTTCCCGCAAAATAAAAGCGATAAAGTACAATTGCGATTTGCAGGCGTTTTCCATTGAACGGTGTGAAGCGCATTCGCCTTAATTCTTGTAAAATCTCGTCCCTCGAGATTTACGAGAACTACGTTTGATCTCGTTTGGGTACGTCTGTTTGCTGTCAGGAACGGTTGTTCTATTTTTCTCTTTGATTAGTTGTAAAAAAAAAGTAAATAAATAAAGAATTCTGTCTCCTCCTCCGTCCAAACATAATGCACCATTTTCACTTGAAGTGAACTGGTCACGTGACCACGTATGTCACGTCCGGTGATGCATAAATGACACTTTTGCGATATACCTCGATATCGACACGTCTGGAAAAACCACCTCATGAGAGCGTAAAAACCTTTTAGCCATAGTCAAGTGGTTTCTCGAAGTTTGGGTGTTTCCATTACAAGTTTTTATTGCGATATTTAGGTTTTACGCAATTCTACGGGTCATGGAAACGCAGCTAATGAAGCGATAAAAAACTCCATCCTCGTGCTCGAAGACATGGTTCTAGAAAACAGCTCTTTGTGATTCTGCAAAGGAAACTGCCACCTTAGCAACGGCAGCCCTAAGTTCGCGCTAACAGCAGCAGCCAGATGTTTGCTGGAGCCCCTGAGACCAGCGCATGACCTCTTCCAAACATGGACGGCACAACAGAGCACCGGCGTAACGGGAAGCTCACGACAAGTGTTTCGCTGGAGGCTAATAACAAAGAGCTGCTCATCACACGAGGCTCCCAAGCTAAAGTCCGGGATGAAGGGTAAAAAAAATATATATAAAAATCAAAAATTGTGCTGTGACACGCGAGCTTGCAGACGTCCTGCAGTCGAGCTGGCCCGCCTCCGCTCACCCTCGCCAGTGAGCGACGGGGCAGCAAAACACACAAATGTACATTTGAATGAAAAACAAAAGACGACAATATTACGACAGACCGCGTGAAGGTGAGGTGGGGAGGGGGAGGGGAGGAGAGGGGGAAAAAAAAGACGAAGAAAAAAAAAACTGGCCTGGCACCACCAGCGTGAGCAACATCTGAGCTATGCAGTGTAACAGTTAACACCGTGTCGGGCCTGACAGCCTGCGCAGCAACAGACCGTAACTAGCAGCGGTAAAACACTTACACACTTTGTAACAATTATTGACTGGTTGCGCCAGGCGGACTAACACCACCCCCCAACACACACACACACACAACACACAACACACAACACACACACACACACACACACACACACACACACACACACACACACACACACACACACACACAATTATCAACAACAGCGGCGTTGCCAGGGCTGAGGGAACGGCCCGCCTTTATTTCGCATTGTTATTAATAGCTATTTATGGGACTGGTTCCAGATGACGGACCAAATGCTGACATTAACAAGACGCCGGAGCCTTGTAAAGATTGTTATCTCTCGCGGCTGAGTGTTGCTGGATTATGTTTCTGTTGGATTCTTGCCTTCTGTCGCGCTCCCCCCCCCCCCTCCCACCCTCCCTCTCTTGATACAGATCATCCGCTCACTCATTCAACCGGTCGAGCTCCTCCACTCCTCTTCCAATCTCTCCCTTATTCACCCGCCCCTCCCTGCCTCCCTGCCTCCCACCCTCCCCATCCACCTCGCCATCCACCTCCTGTGAGGCCGCCCACCCCTGAGAGTGATTAAACGCTGCTGAAGGGCCGTTATGCTAACTAACACACTAATCATTTAATACACACATTACCACAGGGGCCCTTGTGGCTCAGTGTGCTGACAAGGTCCCAAAACGCGCTCGGCGCACACATCAGCCCACCAACCCAAATCACTCACTGCCCGCCCCCCACCAACCACCACCACCCCTCCCCCCTCCGCCAACACACACACAACCCTCTATAGACACAGTGTGATCAAGTACTAATTAGGAGATCCCCCCCCCCCATCAGCATTAAGTTTAATTCCCTGACCAGCCCTAAACTCTTTTTTTAATCCACAATCCATTAAAAAAATATGACAAATGGTGATCGGCCATCTTCTGCTATAGGGTTTTTTTTTGTTTTGTTTTTTTTGCCGTTTTTCTTTTTTCTTTTTTTTTTTAATTCCCGCAGCCGCACAGGACGCGAGAATAAAAAAGTAAAAATAAAACTGCTCATTTGCTTCCATGCCATCTTGCTCTCGCTGCCCATGGAGCAGTTGATGTAGCAGCCTGTCTGCCCATGGCCATGGAGCAGCTGCACTATCCGTTAGTGAACTCGAGCGTGCGCACGGGCTTGTGCAATGCCCGATGAAAGGAGGGAGGCCCGATAAATTTTAATCAGGTTAAATTAATTGTCAAAAAAAAAAGGGAAAAAAAAGAATGCTCCAGATCATGGACAGAGGTGTAATTACTATATTGGTAAAGATTAGATACAGGAACAAGACTTTGAAGCCCAGTCGGTTAATGATATTAACAGATATTAGTCGCTGGCAGATCTTAATCACAAGATGATGAATTGGGCCTGCAGGCTTTTCACTCTCCACAATCTTTTAAGCACAATAAATCAGTGGAGCAGCGCCGCTGAAAGTCTGATCTGGAATCAGAAAAAACAAACAGCAACCAAGGCAATACATCCTCAACAAAGATACATTGGCGACCATTGAACTTTCACAACACGGGTATGGTGGTAGAATTGCAATAGCAATTTCATTGAGTACATTAAAACGACGCAATGCAATAAAGTTTGTCTGTTTAAACATTTCTTTGAAATCATCCCTATTTTTCTTATTCTATTATGTTTGGCCTGCCGGAAAAGCGGTCATAATCTGATGGTGTTTTTTTTTTTTATTTCTTTTTTTTATTATTATTATTATTATTAATCGTCATCATCATACACTTTCATAGATGAACAAGTTGAGCCGATTCTATTTTCATCCACGCACATTTAAGCAAAAGTCAGAATTTAATTCCACACAATCAGCAAATCCGTTCACATGAATCGATTAACGGGCTCCGCTTTAGGAATAATCAGTCTTCCACTGGGATCCCGCTTTAGGAGGTCATGTGCCAATCCCTCACGCCCTTGATTCTATCCAATCCCTTTTCCAAAAGCCCTGCACATAGCCAATGTGTTACCAAATCCCCATTCCAAAAAAAACAAAAAAAAAACAAGTCTTACTGCAAAGCTAAATAAACACACCACACATGGATGGAAGAGAACTGATTTGATGCCAAATGGGCAAATAAGTACAGGCATGGTGTGGAAAAAAAAAAAATCCCCCCCCCCCAAAAAAATGGACCATCAGACCACGTCAAGTTTTGACTATGCAGCAAACTCTGTGCCCACATCAGCAGACAACCGGGGCAGACTCCACACTCATCTTGCTGATAGAGCGCAACATCGGAAAGTGCAAAATCCCACACTGCCAACCCTTTGTTTGCACACATCAAGTTCAACCACCAGGAGACCGCTAGTGCTTCCAATTTAGGCCACGCACTTCGGAGTACGACATTCATCATTTCACCAATATCCAGATCGCAGGTTTTGAGATTATCAGCAGTCATTTCTTTAACTAGGATTTTTTTTTTTTTTTTAGGAGGACAGACTCGTCTGAATCACGTCTGTTCAAGGGCAAACCTGATTTTTTTTTCTCCTCAGTTCAGCATTTTTTCTGTTTGACTTAGTTCAGTTTTGCTCCGATGGGACGAGCCAAAAACAGCCAAAGCGTTGAACATAATGTTGATGATGGTGCTAAATCTGGTTTTAGAACATTAGGGGGAGGGGAGGGGGAGGGGGGACTGAAAAGGTGAAACAAGTTTGTACTTTTGCATCACAGCAGAAAGTCCACAGTTAAAAACCATCTGACACGTATTTAGTGTGATATTATAGACGCTTACATGACAGATTTAAATTCCTAGCAGTGACTTTTCTCAGCGCTCAATCAGCCCAATTACCTGATCCTCGCTAACACCCACGCCTCAGCTTATATTACAGTCCTGACTAAAGATAGCCGCTGGACAGATTAATAGATGGATAAAGAGTGCGCCCTTTTATTTTTATAATGACTGCAATGGCGACTTCTGTCTCAATCCATCAAAAGTCCTGACGGTGAACAGAAATGGCAACACTTTGTGCATACCAAAGAGATTATAGTTATATATTATGTGTTGGTATGCGTGCAGGATGCACACATGGCAAAACATCATGTGCATGCAGGAATGCTCCAGATCAGATATGTTCGACGTACATGACTCCATATAATTTCAAATCCGACTTCCAAGTCTGGAACGGATCCCCGGGACCAGTGTCTAACTTGTTAGCGTAGCGGCGCAGCGTGCCACATCCCTGAACTGTTCCTATTGCACATGTGGGTCAGTTAAGGACCGCCGCGGCTGCTCGCGCGTATCTGATATCGGCTCCAGCCAGTGATGCAAATGAACAGACAAAAACCAGATTTAAGAAAGAGTCTTTCTGGCGAGCACAACCTGAAGCCGTTCCTGGAGTTCACCTTCGAGGGGAACGAGGATCGAGAGACGAGCGCTAAGAACTTTAGCGACGCTCATACAAAACTGTGTTGCGGGGGAGGGTCTGAGTCATCGTGGCCAGCGCACCGTGACCCCACCTTGGCCTGACTTTGCAAAGCTCAACTTCACAATAACAATCCCACTTAACTGGTGAGTTAATTCAGTCAACTGTTTAAATCAACTCCGGCGCTATTCTTCGCATCTGGCCACGGCTGGTTAGGACCGCACTGTCTGTCTATTTTAGCGCAGCTGATGGAATATGCTGTGTGCAGGGGAGCATTAAGTGGGCTGTAATGTCTGTGTGATTGCTCTAACAGCCTTGCTTGGCTTGGCTGGACTGGCCCACAGCAGCAGTCCCTGTCCTGGTTCATTTGGTCGTCTGGTCAGCTGTAAAGACGATTGGAACAGATTGCCAACACTCCCTAGAGAGACTTCAACACCGACTTGGCCAAGAAAGCCTCCCCGCGCACGGCTCCACACGCGTGTGCTCTCACATGAGCGCACACGCCGACCGCCGCGGTGACTCGGGGAGCCCAAATTTTCCACATTATCGTCGAAGTCTGCTTCAAAAGGGGGGGCGGCGGGAGGGAGGGGGTCGGCCCGGCGAAAAAATTTGGCAGGCCGGGCCGTGTTCGCAGCTAGCGCCGGAGAATCCCCCGACGCCGCGCCACTGTGGGAATCACGCTAATGGCAGATAGCGGTCGCGGGGAAAACAAATCCCGTTTCCGCTGGCCACGAGACCCAAGGTGTTCGAACAGGCGTTTATCTCGCCTAATGAAATCCCTTCCGTTCGTCTGCAGGCGGAGAGAGGCCTTCTATCTGACTAATTCACACTAATTACTCTAATGAGCCACAGGTGATGATACAGTGAGACTGATTAATTAAACGGGAGGCTCCAATCAGGCGTGTCTGATTATGCCAATCATATCGACTTCAGACTAAATGAGATAACAGGAGACGGGCGTGCTTTAATTGAGGTATCAAAACTTGGTGGAATTCCTAATGCCCTCACGCTCCGGCGATGCCGAGACAGATAGGCCGCTGGAATGACAACAAAGTTATTGTTGTGTACACAGTGCGAAGTCAATCCGACTGCAGCTGCCGTCTGTGACCAGCCGAGCAACGCGGAGGGAGGGAGGGAGGGAGGGAGGGAAGTGAAGGAGAGCGGGATCCATCCGCCGGCCCCGGGATTTGCCCCCGCGTGGCGCTGGCGGGAGAATAATTGGTAGTGGGAACCGCTCGAAAAACGCTGTTTACACCGCCATTCCTTCAGTCCAAACACAAAGTGGGTTAAGTGCTCCGCATTCGCTGCGTGTTTTACGCATTAATCTAGTGAAGTGCCACTCTTGAATTCAAACAAGGCGCCGAAGGAGGCCGGGGGGGGTGGGGGGGGGGGTGAGGAAAGGGAGGCAAAAAATACATCCACTTCTCCTGCTCAATGCAGGCAAATTAGTTGCACAAGAGAGGGAGCTAATATTGAAAAGTCTTTTTTTTACCCCGGAGTGGAAAATGCTTTCTGCCTCCCTTACGTTTGGCGTTCGGGACAAAGGCAATGATCACGATCAAGTTTTCCATTCTGTCATTGAGGCCACTAATCTCCCCTTTTATCTCCGACATGTCTGAGGCTGTTATGTGGTTATAATAGTAAACAGCAGAGGCGTCTGGAAAGACGTCTTATCTGGAAATCTGGGAGCTCTACCTCAGCCCCTCCTCTTCCTCCCCTCATGGCGTTTCACCTTCTATGCGGCTGAGTGTTCGGCGTCTGCGTGTGTGTGTGTGTGTGTGTGTGTGTGTGTGTGTGTGTGTGTGTGTGTGTGTGTGTGTGTGTGTGTGTGTGTGTGTGTGTGTCGGGAGGACGGGGTTGGAGGGGGACGCGGGGTGGCATCTCAGTCTGGAGCGACAAGCCACGCTCGCTACAACGACACGGTACATGATCACAGATCACAGGCACGCCCCCTCAAAACACAACAGCGGCGCAGATAAGAGACTACAACCGCAGCTCCATGTCTGCCTGCCTGCCTGCCTGCCTGCCTGCCTGCCTGCCTGCGTGCCTGCCTGCCTGCGTGCCTGCGTGCCTCTGCCGTAGCAGGGTGCGGAACCTTAAAAAAAATACATAAAAATAAAAATAACGTGGCGGCAGACGCCGCTCGCTCAAACCACATGGGGGTTGGGAGACGCGCGTCGCATCCTCCCGAGTCTCCTCCACCATCCAATGGATGGCAAGTCTGCCAAAGTTTCCTTCACCGCAAGCCAACGCACTTAGTTCGGCTGTGACAAGCGAGGCCTGAAAAACATGCGCGTTTATGCAACTTTGCGCGTGCATCTGTGCCTGCTGCGCGCAGCATTTGGGGGCAAGGGGGGGCGGCGGCGGCGGTGGTGGAAGGGGGTGAGGGAGGGGGAGGCGGAGGGGGGGTTATCCTAGCGCGCTCCGCAGTCTAACAAGATGCTTGCGGTCCCTGAGCGTTTTGCTCCTTTTTTTAAACACAGATCCATATCTACCAACAGCACAGGAGCTGTCGAGACTCACCTCGCTGACGCTGACGCAAGCCCGGATCAAAAGCGGCCTTTTTACACAGCAGCCTCGTTTGTATTGATCCGTGTTCCTCTGCTGAGAGGCCTGGCTGTTGTTTTATCTCCCTCTACATCCAAGACCCAACTCTCCTGAAGCTTGCGGAGAAACTAGTCATTATTTCGCTCGACCCATCGTCGGACAGCAGGACTTCCGGAGGCCGCCGATGGGATACAAATGTGATAAGGCTGAGACTGGTGCGGGGCGTGGAGAAGATGCAGATGACTGGCTCGCGCTTTTGCAGGGGTTAGAGTTTAGCCGGAGGCCCGTGTCACCGAGGGTGAGTGGTGTGGCGGGTGCGGCGGGGAATAGAGGGGGGGTACGGCGATATGCTCGGGGTGTAATGCATTGGTGAAAGGGCAAGATTTTTCATCCCTGCGTTTACAGGGTGGAACGGCTAGGATATTGAGATCTGAGATAGGATCAGAGGGTAGTGAGCTGTTTCAGCTACGATAAAGGCCACGCATTACAAACAGAGCACAGATAGAGAGGGAGAGAACTACAGAGAGGGAGAGAGGAGAGAGAGAGAGAGTATCACACCTCTCATCCCTGAATTAATGCCTCCATTCTGCCAGGAAGCCATTCTGTGCCAGTGAGAGGAGATTGGGGAGGGGATGAGTGCACAGATATGGACTAAAAAATGGAAACTGCGATCATGGAGAGGGGCGATAGGGATTAATCAAGTCCGGGAGAGAGGAGTGGGGCCCTCCAAGGCCTGGAGCAAATATACAGGCCCGGATCTCAAGGACTTGGCCAACAGTTGACACCGTGGTTAACATTACATCAAATGGACACACCAGTAATCATCACTAGATAGTGAGCAGTGGGCTATAAGGGATTGGGGGCGGGGGTGGGAGGGTCGATAATACAATAAGATATCATCAAATAAATTTATCGGTTATTAGCTGCTTATGTCATTGCATGCTTTTTTCATTATGTGGCAATAAAACTATTCATCTTTTGTGTGTAAAAGGACGATAGGAGTAGCTAAATGGTGGCAAATTGGCAAATACAGCACGGTCTTCAAACCAGAACATCTTTAGCGCAGCAAACCCGACCACTCGCACTATTTGAAATGTGGACCTTGTTTGGGAGAACGTTTCAAATTATGCATGGACATTTGGAGATGAAATCTCACTCAACTCTGCAGATTCGGACTCGCCTCATTTAGATTGTTAGCTTGTTATCCACCTTGCTATATACAGATGGAGCTGCTAACGTTAAAGCCATAGAGACTTGGCTTGAAGCTATTGAGGTAGCACGTTAATAAAAATTTAAATTAGTCTAGTGCTGATAAAAGTCTGCAATTGCTAACAATGGGGAAATGTATGAAACCTTGCAGAATTTTTTTTGGGACTACCAAAAAGCCCGACACAACAGATTCAGGCCCTGATAAAGAAATCTCTGTGCTGCTCCAAAGCAACCTTAGTTGGCACAACCCCTTTTTATTTTGCATAATGCCCTAATCCATCTTTAAATTTTATCTGGTCAACCTGTTGTATCCCCTCATGTCCAAAATGCCTGATAAAAACACATCCACTCCAGTTGTGCTCCAGCCAACAAAAGCAACATGCTTACTTTGAGCAATAAATCAGCAGAATATATCAAAATGTCCAATTAGCTCAGCTTCATCTCGACTTTTTAATGTGTCTGGCCCATGCTGTCACCATCTCCTAGCACCACCAAGCATTTTGACCAAGTCTGACACCCATGGTCTATACGATCAACGTCAACAGCGCGAGTCCCGGGGGGCTAAGTCTTACTCAGCCCTTATGAGCCAGAGTTTTTCTGCTCAGCTTGCACAACTTTTGAGTGGAAAAAGGGAGGGAAACGCAGCAAGAAAAGGGGAGAATGGGCATGGCTAATCCTTACAGTAATGACAGAATAATTAGCTTGCATTAGGCTACGTAATGGGCTGTAATTATATCATTTATTCTGCGTTGTGAGAATGTGCTAGAAAGCCAAGCGTGCTGATGAAGGAGGAATTGCGCCGAGCGAGAAGCAGGATGGAGCATGTGTAAAAGCTCAGGCTGTTTTCTATTGATTGATACAAACATCAAACGAACCACTTGAGTAATGGGGGGGGGGGGGGAGTGAAGGACAGCTAAAAGCTATTTGGAGCCTCCACTGCATAAAAGACTTGACCTGTTCCACACAGCCTACATATCAAAACCATCAAACAGCAATCAATAGACCAAAGCGGTCAACTCAACAAACCGTCACCCTGCTAAAACATCAAACCCCCGGCCTGAGCGTCAGATGATAGGCTACACTCAGCTTATCCATTAGCATCAGATAAAGAGGAGATAAAACACAGAGCCTAATCCTTTCATGTGTCGTGACAGCCACAGCAGCCTCCAAGGCATTCCTTCAGTCTGGCTCTCAAATAGTTTTATGGCGGAAGGCAGCCATTCAGTCAGCAAGCCGGCCGGCCAACCAGCCAGCCAGTCAGGGCTGTTCTAGTCTGTTTGTCTTACTTCACAGTTTACACGCTGTTTTATAGGTACTTATTATGGTCACCATGGCGATGCCATACGTTTTTATAGTCTTTTGGTTTTAGGGCAGAGGGTGTAATGAACGCAGAAGGGAAAAAAACAAAACACAGACGCACGCACGCACACACACACACACACACACACACACGCAGTCGAGAGGACAAAGACTCACAAAACACACTCCCGCTGTGAAAAGGTCTCCTGTCCCTCCCCTCCCCCTCGCCACTCTTTATCATACGCCGCTAATGCCCATCTCCCCACCTTTCTGCTCCATGTGAAACATGGACGGGTCGACGTCGAAGCCGTCCCCTTTCATTCCACATCTGGATCTGATCAGAGGGCCTCCTGGAAGTTGAGGCCTCTGGGCCTATTAATAACCATGCTGCTGAACTCAGGGTCAGACAGCAGTCAGCGGATGAGCCTGTGTCTACTAAACACAAAAGTCCCAACCTCCCCCGCCCCTCCCCCCTTCCTCGAGAGAACAACTCTCACTTTTAAAAAATGAGTTGGCCAGCTACACAGCTCAGGCTTAAACGCGGTACAGACGAGCTACGCAGACGATGTACAACTTTCTCTCTCCTTTTTTTTACAAGTCAGAAAAACTATTAACTGTATTATTTATGCATGCAAACATTAAAAAAAAATAAAATAAGAGTAGGGGTGGAAATGGCTCTGGCTAATTGCGAGAACATTTTCTCCGTGACAAGTTCAAGTTCAAGGAGGCTTGGGGGGTTGTTAAAGGCAAAGACAGATGGCGGAGTCATTATGGGTTGGTTCTAAAGGTTAGGCCAGTCAGACAGGACAGGTCAGACAGAGGGCTGCGGGGTCAGACCACCTCTGAACCGTGGCTCCAGTCTGACAGCTGCTCAGGTCAAAGTGTCACAGGGAGGTTGAGGTCCTGGCTGGGGCTGTCTGACCAATTCAACGTACACATAACCGCGCCATTTGCGCGGCCATTCGGCACCTTTTTTGGAAGACAAAACAAAAGTCGAGTCCTGCGTTCTGGGGGTTTGCTGATCTTGAGACAAGCACCTTTCTTCATGGACACAAAATTAAAATGAAACGTGCAGAACTGTGGAGCGACGAGCAGCTCTGCCGATTGCGCAGAAGAATCCAGTAAGCATAAACGCCCCTCTGCCCACCCAATAGACACGCACCTGTGAATACAGGGTAGTTGAATCATCATAATCGGTGGTAGTTTTTCTGCTGAGCCCAGCCAGCACGTCTGTGTTATTTTTAGAGGGCTGACACAGAAGCAGGTCGTCCATTTACTCCGCAAGCTGGCAGCGGGACCCATCGCTGCTCTGGTTGCTTTAAATTACCAAAGTGGGAATGAGCTCACTTGACATAAACAGTGCGAAGGTGTGGACGCTAACAGGAACCGAGTTCGCCCCGGATTCCACTGCTTGCGCGCCGCCATCCTTGGGAACGTATGAATTACAAAATCCACACGCAAATCAAACACATCATCGCCTCACAGCTCGGAGGACAAGTAAAGGTTTGTTCCATCCCCTTATTGCAGAGCTACACGGGGAGGATTTACAAGCTAGTGCGTGGACATAAACAATGAGCTGCATGCTTAAGCATAAGTTAAATGGCACTTTATTGGTCTGCAAAAAGCGAGTGTGTTCAACGGGGTGGGCTGAAGAAGAAGAAGGGGAGGAGAAAGTGGAGCAGGAACGGAGTCTGAAGGTCGCTGGTCGAACCAGCGCGACGTGACTGACTGGGTGAGCTCGAAGGCCAAGCCTTCGGGTCTGGCGTGTGGGGCCATGATTGACATTGAGAATTACAAGCAGTGAGCTATTAGCAGATAGCAAGACATATCATAATTCAATCCCCGCACCATCAAAGTGCACCAATATCATAATTCAATACTGAGGAGCATTAGGCTGAAGCACACCAATATCATAATTCAATCCTGAGGCCATCAGCCCATTCCAATATCATAATTCAATACTGGGACCATTAGGACACACCAATAGGCCTATTTGAATTCAATACCTTTGGTCAATGATCTAAAAAGGACACTGATACAGTGGTCATGGGTTGACATGTGATGAGGTCTGCTCATAAAGATCCTTAGGCTCTATTTAGCTCAGAGTCGTTAAAAAAAAAAAAAAAAAGTCAGATAAACATGCCTAAAATTAGCTTGGGCAGGTTGTTCACTAAAAAGCTTGTCTACTCCAGTCAGACGGTATGAAGCAAGAAGCATTTGTCGAAACTAAACGCGGCACCGCTTTGGCTTTAAACTCGGCAGTGAGCACAGCCAAACTTGTCAGAAATCTTTCAAACGCTGGCCCCGACTGTGCAAACGTCAGTTGGTCTAAATTATCACATTGTGGTACCTTGTGTAAATGGGGCTCTGTTTTATTTTCTGGTCCATTGCCTTTGTTTATATTTCCATGTTAACATCTTGTTTAGCTCCTCAAAATACTCCAGATCTCATCCAGGCCCGGCTTGCTGGAAATCGGCACCACAACAGGCAAATCAAATGGTTTCTAAAAGCTCAGATTTCCTCTGCTGCTTTATGTCTGCTCTTCAGCACAGTTGTCATGATTCAAAGGGGTTTTTTTTTCTTCTTCCTTTCAACACATATTTCTTTG
The DNA here is from genome assembly GCF_046127955.1 of Nelusetta ayraudi. Classification (NCBI taxonomy): domain Eukaryota; kingdom Metazoa; phylum Chordata; class Actinopteri; order Tetraodontiformes; family Monacanthidae; genus Nelusetta; species Nelusetta ayraudi. The sequence continues at coordinate 9,708,117 of NW_027466098.1, read as the reverse complement.
GTTTCCTGAGTCGATGCTGATCCTCATGCGCGGCATGCGCACTGTAAAACAGTTCTGGAGCATGAGAATGGTAGACGAGGATAATCTATTACTGAAAACTCAAGTCAATGATTTGATAACCGATGACCAGTCAGAAACTGTTTCCTATACAACAAGCAACACAACCATCTTCTGAGCTTCACGGTTTCAAGGATTTCATTTAGCTTTTTTTTTTAGAACTACAAGCTTAATGTAAATGTCAACGAAATGGGCACCTGGTTGATTTGGGGGAATAATAAACGGAAAAATTAACGAAATAAACGAAAGACATTTTGCTCAAATAATTTCAACAAGAATATTACTCGATCACAACAACGAGAATGAAAAAGTGTTTTTTAGTTTCAGCAAATATGTTTACTCTGCACTCGGTTACATGGGGACGTTCCCAATAAAACTCCATTATCTAGCGATGTAGCTAAATCAAATGACAACCGAATGGAAACGTGATGCAAACATTTCAAACATAAACAGGAAGTAAAAAGATGTGTTTGACTGGATAGTATTGTTACCAGGTGCAACCATAGCGCTCATTTTATAAATGAAAGAAAACATACTTTTTCTTAGGACTGCAGGGTTCCTGGCTTAATTAAGAGAATGCATCTTAATATAAAAGATGATAAAACTGTAAATGGGTAGCCTGGCCTGGGGGTAAAGTTTCAGGTTTTCAATAAATGAACAATAATGTCTAACCAGGACCAGCAAATTCCAAAGTGAGTCGGTAAGACGTGCTCTCTGCTGGAACACGGCGCGGCAGGATAATGGATGCTTCTGTCATGAGATACAGTGAAACTCTATGATGCTGGAGGTGAGAACGAGTCCAAGTGGGTTTGTAAATAATGCCTGCAGTTTGAAAGTAGGTCTCCTGAAAGCGCCCCCTGCGCTCTTGTTACTGGGTGTTGCGTGGAAGCTTAATCTGTATTGTCACATTACAGTGCTTTAGTGCCCTGCAGTCACAATCATAGAGCAAGATTTTTTTTTTTTTTAAGGGACGTTATGTGCCACATTAAACATACATGTCTGTCGCATATTCTTTTTCGACCGACTCCTCCAAAATGGGAGCTGAACTAAAAAAAAGTCAATTGTTATATTTAGACAAATGCAGTATTACTCATGGCTGACTGAAGCACATTTTGTTTGTTTGTAGGATTGGATTTAAAATCTATGTGGAAATCTAATATTTGAAGCAATAAAAGTATTACGAAACTGATTTGCCTTAGAACAAACTAACTATGGGTTTTGAAACTGCACTATACAGCAGCAGTCAAGGAAGTGAACAAAGAGTAACAGCTAGGATGATTATGGAGTGTATTCAGTCTAACCTGAGCCCTTTAATGTAACGTTCGTGTTTTCCTTGGGGGGAAAAACAAACAGAAAACCCTGAAACTTTAATCTAAAAAGATAAAAAAAAATACTCCATAAAAGCAGCTGTTCAAATCATTTGAACGATCAGTGCACGCAGAAGACATCAGCAGTAGGCAAATGTAACATGGCTGTTGCAGGCCTATTTTTGCAGTTACAGTGTAAAAACTATAGAAAAACTAGAGTTTGGAAAAATACAGGAAGTTGATGGCTAACACGAGTACAATGTTTGACCAGGTTTAATAAGTAGTACTTTTGTGAATTAAATGTGGACGAGAATTTTTAAAACATACAACAGCATAAAAATATTTTTAATTGTGCGTTTTAACATTTCAATGAATCATTTATTTGCCGTCTGCATTATTTAACACAAGCAACACGAAGAGTCAGTTTAACTCAAAATATATATATAGTTAACTAAAAAATGTAAATTGGGATTTTTAAGAAGGAAAAGTTGAATTTTGTTTTTAAAAATAAATCTTTTTTATATGTGAGGAGACATCGAGGCCCTCAGGTTTTAAAAGGAAACATGTCTGTTACACGGTCTGGTATAAAACCTGCATTAAGAGCTGCTGACTCCATCTGTTTTGGTAGTCCTATTTTTAGACTTCTGTTAAGTGCTTTTCATCTTTTGTTCAAACATCAAGCAATATTGGTCAGACTCCTCTTTTATCAAGCACAGTAAAACTACTCAATTAACCGAAGAGATTTGCACAAGGGAAAACAAACTTTTTTTTTTTTGAAAAGTTTGAAATCAGATTAACTCGGGCCTGTGAAGGTTTTTCTTACAAAGCAAAGGGAGAACGAAGAAGTTGAGCGCCAGTGTGAAGAACACTAAATCACTTAAGAGTCGGGCCTCTGCTGGGGAATTAGCCGCTGATAACAGAGGGGGGGGGGGGGCGGAAAGTCGGGGCTGAGGTTTGGTTTTCTAAAAGCTGCACTTTCTCCACTCGTCCTATGGTGTATCATTCATAAGGCTGCACTCTAACCTCTTAGAAAGCGGGATGACATCGCCCTGACCAAAGTATCCGAGGGCACACCAAAGACCTGACATGCACTCGTCCCTCTCCCTCTGACTCATGCTTAGTCGCTCACCACCCACTGACACACAGTGAAACCTCAGTCCCGACGCCAGGTTTTTTTGTCACTGGGCAGAGAAGTGGTTGGCTACAGTAAAAGCATGACGTGATGCCCCTTCCTCTGTGCTCCCCCAGCCTGTGCAGCAACAGAGGGGTAAAAATATCCCACCAGTGAGTTCAGACAAGCGGCTCATAAATTAACACTAAAACTCCTCCAGACAACAGCAGGCCAGTTGCTGAGAGATTTAAACCACTCAGGTTGCCACTGACCACTGCGACGGGATCGACTTACGGAGCCCCTTTTCCTAAATTTACCATTCGGAGGTGGCGAGCGAGCGAGTGAGCGACGGCTAGGTCCCTTTTCATTCACGTCGCCACTTAGCCGAGTGCTAACGTGAGACACGTTTTCTTTAAACTAGCTCTAGGGCGCCTTGTTCCGGGAAATGTTATGAGGTGAGATGAAAACTATTAGGGCCTAAGTGGGGAGTCGCTTACAGACAAAAAGATCTGGTGCCAATCTTCAGGCCTATAGAAGGTATAGGTTTAGGCTGTTGCTATATTCACCCATGTCTCTTTAAGGTTGCCTCATAATGAAGCCCAAATCTCTTGTCGCTCTCAAGTAGAGACACAACGTTCCGGCAAACTGCTTGACTGGGTTTTAAGGGAGGAAAAAAAAAGAGGAGGAGGAGGAGTAGGGGGGGAGAAAAAAAGAAAAAACAACAGGACAGAAGAGTGATGATCCCCTCGAAAGAAACTCAACTCTGTAATGGACGGACGGGGATTACAGACGTTAAAGCCTCCTCCATCTGTAATTCACTGTCACCCCGCCATCATCTCTGAATCACTGATCCATTTTGCAAGTGTGTGAGACCTTGCTAAAAGCATCACTGTTGCACCCATTTGTGTTTGTAGTGGCGGTGGCGAGGCAGGCAGGCAGGCAGGCGGGCGGGCGGGGAGCGGGGCATGCAGAAAAAAAGACAAGTTAACAGCTCGCCGTGCTGTTTCAAAGCACTCTCTGTCCTGTAACAACCACCTAGTGAGTTTCCTTGCGCATGGAATGGGACGCGCTGATCAAATAGGATTTTAATGAACATCAGCAGACGGAGTCGGAGGAATATAGCGCGCCGTGACAGCCTTAGCGCCACGGACGACGCAGGTTGGTTGGGATTTTCATCATCAAAAGAAATAAAACGGAAAAGAAAGAGAGGGCGTCTCTGCAACACAGGCTGCGGGGATCTGAAAAAAAAAAAAAAAAAACGTCGTCCGTCCAATCACAGGGGAAGACACAAATGAGAGGGGGGACTAGACCGGCTGACAAGGCCATGTGTAGACTGTGATCAGATCATACTAACCTCACATGATTATCAGAAACTGTGAGGGGGGAAGAAGGAAGAAAAAAGGTTCTCCTCTGAAGGCTTTCCTCCAGGAGCCTCACAGTAGGAGGGAGAGTAAATAAGATGTCATCAATAATAGACAGTGAATGTTCTGAGCAGTTCTGTGCACACGCGCACACACACACACACACACACACACACACGGACGCACGCACGCACACACACAAGCTCCAACTGATTCCTATCCTGCAGACAGGCCTGCCAACCGCCAGGCTTTTTGCACACGCTCAGATTCACTGTCCTGACTAATCGCTTGTGATAGGGGCCTTTGCCATAATTACCCAGGGCCTTATCACAAACTTATGCGATGCATTTTTCATGTCCTGGCTGCTGGCAGTGCCTTCACTGTCCGCGCTGGCTGGCAGTCAATCCGCGAAGAGGGAGGAGGGAGAGAAAGAGAGAGAGAGAGAGAGAGGGGAAAAAAAATAGAAAGACTGGTCTCAGACAAATTCTCTCACACTCACATACACACCAGTTGTAGCGGGGCGAGATGGGTGAAAGCCGGGTGAAGGGCCAGGGAGGAGGGAGGGAGGATAGATTGGGGGGGGGGGGGGGGGGGGCAGGAAGAGGGTGGGAGATAGATAGTGGTGGAGGTTGAAAAAAATGGAAAGCAGTCTCAATTTTTTTTTCTTCTTCTTTTTTTTTTTTTACATAATTCATGAACAAGGGGGCACGAGTAGGAGGACCGCACAGGATCAAATAAAAAAATAAGGAGAAGTGAATCCTTGGTGATGTGGCATGAGTGCGGCACAAAGCCCGCTGGGAAGACTCACTTGCTCACTGTCCTTTTGTCTTCCCCTCAGTCAGAGGGGGCACCGTGACCCAAATAAAAGTTTGTAAATCCCATGCCTGTGCACTTTTTACGACGTGTATGAGCAATTAGGGCTTAGCCTACATAGCCGGCGATCTTATGTTAATGAAGGCGACGGGGCCAACTAATAATAATTCATAAATTGTGATTTGAAATTCAGCAATGCGCGTTAAATGCCACGGGAGAGGGGAAAAAAGCCACAAAAGTGCCATTGTCTGCCTTGTCTTGTGATAGGTCAAACACGCTCTAATATACACACACAAGCCATATTCACGCTCACGCACGCACACAGTGAATAGGCCCGATATTTTTCTTTTCTTTTTCTTTTTTTGCCTGCCGTGCCGTGGATCTCTTCCGTGCACGAGAATAGATAAGTCGCGTGCACGACACCGAGGCATTTTCAGGAGTTTTTTTTATTTATTTATTTTTTGAATCAACGCCGCGGTTGCGACGTTTCCCATTTTCACATTTCATTTTAAAAGCATCCCGTCAACAACAAACACCGTCCCGTCGGCTTCCACAGACGTGGCAACGTCTGTTTAAAAAGCTCACTAATTGCCGTCGGAGGGGGGGTGGAAAACAAGAGGGGGGGGGGGGAGAAAATCGTCCGAGTTGATCAACCATTAATTACGGAGACGACTTTGAAAAAAAAAAAAAACATGTTCGGAAACCGTTAGCCGATAAGGCTGCTAATGTTTTCATTCGTGTAAAAAATAAAACAATAAACTTCCCATTCTGACAGTAAAGAGAGGGGGAAAAGACGTACAAGCGAAGCACTGTTGTCTGTCTGAGCTGGCCGTCTCAACGGTTGGTGTCACCACAGCGCCACCGTATAATGAGTCGCACTTATTTTTTCCCCCAAATTATCCAACCTTACAACGGCTAAAGCGTCGGGCTAACTACGGCTACTCGCTCTACTAAAAGTTGTTGAACACGCAATAAAGGTAGCCGAGCGAAAGCCCTCCGCCGAAGCCCGGCTATTTTGCTTTTATTTCGGCGCATCCCCGCGGCGTCGCCCCGGCTCGGCCGGTTGCAGTGTCCGATCGATGTTGAATTGAACAAAGAGGATCAATTTCTGATCAGCGAGAGAGCCACTTTCATCAATGTGAGGAAGAGGTCTTGAATTCTCTCCCGAAACAACCTACGAGGCGGCCGCCGAAAGGGCGACAAACGCGGCGGGCCGACAGAGACGAGGCGGCCGAGGCGAATGGAGGCTACGCGGTTTGAGCAAAAGGTTGGACTGACCTGTAGTTGTTGTAAGTCAAAGCGCTTCCAATATTGAAACATCGATCCTGCATTGGCCGCCATCTTGAGACATATTGAGACAGGAATGAGATGCTGATAGAGAGCGCGAGGGTTGGAGTTCAGTGGAGAGGACCGGGCACCCGGAAGACCCGGACTGGATCACTTCCGCTTCCCGCGGCGGCAGCGGACTGATCCGGAACGGAGTCACCACGCCACAGTGTTGCCTTAATAACGCCATTATAATTGCTTAAATAGCCTTTTATCGGCATTCAAATATTGCAGGTAAATAACAGAACGGACTGTAAAACGTTCTTTAGTTAAATGCGATCTAATGTAGGAAAGTGCGAACGACCCTTTGATCCGTGAGAGATGTTCAACTTTTGGTGTTTATTGCGTATTTTGGGCAGCCAACGTCATGTAAAAATAAAATACGAAGAGATAATTTGCAAGCTATATCTAATAAGATAGCGCAATTAAATATATATATGTTGTGAGACTGAGCAATAAGGTGATTCGGCCCCATATCTAATTATTTATTTAGGCTTCATCAATAATAAGTTCCTGTCTTCTCAGAATCAATGTAACATTTTAAATATAAATGTTTTGGAGTTTGAATTATAATGTTTAACTTTCCCCCAACAGTTAAGGCTTTCAAGCCTTTTTGATGAACTTAAACTTATTTTTTTTTAAGTATATTAAACAAATTAATTTACGTTAATCTTGTTCTTTCAGGGGGAAAAAGCATAGCTGTAACTTATCACTGATAAGAAAGAAAATCAAATGTAAATACTGTTTGTTAGGCCCACCTTGGTAGATTCTGATATGATTTTTTAAAATTCCAATCAGTGTTGTGTGATTTGAAAACAAAAATCCTATGTTTGTTTTTTTATTTAAAAAATCATGCTGGCATGTGAGTAATTAGGACTTCTCATATTTCTAAAGGCTAAGTAAGGCCCCAGATCTTTTTCAATTGGAAGTAACAAAATTCAACTATATCCAGTAATTTGTTTAAAAGAAACTTATATTCTACAAATGTGCATGTTTTTATTCTTAGAAGTAAGAGCTGCCTGCCTCTGGTGTATAGTACAAACTCAGCATATGCACCAAAGCAGGGCTGCTGAGCACCAGCTGAACTTGGCCTTTTAAGAATAGGTAAAAGATGGAGTGGAGTCAGACTTGGCACAGGGTTGGTGGTTTTGTGTTCGTGTGTTGTGCAGAGTCGTCTGAGAATTCTTATGTGCCTGATGTTTTTCAGGCTTTATCTTCTGTGGCTGAGAGGGTCAGATTAGTTATTCAAATGAGATTTCTGTTTTTTAATATTGTCAAGTTGTTTCTGCGCCGGGGGAGCCTGGTGGTTAGACTGTCAATGTGCATACATATCCATGGCTGCACTGACCTTGAGCAATGTGCTGGACCCTGACTGCTCTAGAGGCATCAGTCCTGCTGACCATGGCCTCTGACATTCACCCACCCCGCCCCCACCCCACTTTCCAACACACACAGACAGAGAGAAAGAGAGAGAGAGAGGGAGATGCACCCCACCCTAGAGCTTGTGTATACGCAAAGAATTTGTAATTACAGTGTATGTTTGAAGTGCCCTAAATTCCTCTGTAAAATGGAGCACCTTAATAGGCATCACGCCTCAGCTCCAGCCACAAATTGCTCTGCACGCCAGTCTCAAACTGAGTTTCTCAACTTTATCAGCATTAGACTTGTTGTGTGTGTCTTTTCCATTTATAGCTTTTTCGGGGGTTCACAATTTTGACCTTTGGCGTATTTGTGCGGGCTAGAATGGCCGCATTCCATTATAGGGTTTGCTCTGACCCTCCAAGAAAAAAAAAATAATTTCCTCCTCAATGACTTCCCTTTACAGCCCCTTGCACTTCAATTGCATTCATCAAAAATAACTTGAGAATTAGGCATGGATAATAACCCCTATTTAAATGTGTTTGTATGATACAAAGGTGGCCATTTGTATGCCTTAAATTGGTTCAGCTTTCTGGCCACTGCTGAATTTAAACATGTTTGTGTCTGCCCTCTTGTGAAAGGTTCTCAGTCTGTAACCGACACATAACCCTGAAAGCTTCACCTTACTTCTATACTTAACTGATAAACAATCAATTCACAGTCCAGCGTACAGCACAGTGATTTCAAGAAGAAACTGATTTTTACTTTGGTCATGTCAGTCACATGTTTTGAATTAAAGGTTCAGAATTACCCACCGCATGCGACATACCAACATGTGACAGAAAACAATATGTATTTCCTGTTTTTCAAAGATATAGAAAGAGCATGACTTTTTTTTTTTGTTACAGATGACGCATAATGATAATTGACATAATGGTCCAAACAAACACAGAGGAACAACTGCTCCACAGAATGAAGCCTGTAAGAATGCTTTTCAAAAAAAAAAAAACACTGCCTGTGACCTGCTGTTTAATCCTCGTGTTATGTTCCCTTTTCAACATGGTAATCAGTAATTCCTTTAGTTGGCCTTTGTGAAGTTACTGTACCTATCACTGAGCTAAACCAGAAATACAGGTCTGTGATGATCTACACGGGGTCGGTGTCTTTGCAGTGAGTCCACTGTGCTGCTGCTGCATATTTTTGTTCGGATCTCAAACAAATACTGATGCGTTTTCAGAGTCAGCTGGTGTTGTGTGAAACAATGATTTCTACTTACTATACAGACACGGTTGATTTTTCTTGCTGCTGTGATCTACCATGTTGGATGTTATGTATTCTGTCATAAACAAGTGAGTGCCCCACCCACAAGCCACAAAGCCCTGGTGGCACAATAGGGTGAACAAAGACCTGTGTTCTCAACTCCTACCTAATTGAAATAGAAAGACTAAAACATAACTTTCCTTCAAATTTCTGTCAAACTAATGCATCACTTTTAAAATTAAAATCTGCAGAACACAAATGTTAATGTTTAACATGAACAAATAGATATAAAATGTTTAATCAAAATCCTAGCCTAGTAATTTTCTGTCTGTGGAAAATTTCACACAGTTTGTTGATGGCGGCAGTTGCTGTATCAATGACTGCACATGAATACAACAATGGTTTTGGGGCTTGTTGAGTCACAGCGCAACACGTGTGAGTGACTGAATATGGTAAAAACCATTCTAATACAAACAAACTCATGACTCCTCACATCTGTTCCTCTTTCCAGTCTGGCACTTTATTAAAACTCTAAATTTCATCATAGAGTCTCTCCAAGATGCTTTGAATGCAGCTTTCACAAGGACGTGGATTACTTTGAAGTGGTTGGGGACTACACAGTGTTGGAACAAGTAAGAATCTGATTATCAGGCCCCTACAAATTATCACGTTCCTCGTACAGACGCTCATGCATGTCTGACGTGAATGACTTGAGTGGAATTTTTTTTTTCCTCCCCTTGCTTGTCTTTTGATTACACTGTGTGCTAAAATTAAGGGGGTGGGGGCCAGTGTTAGTTGTTCTTGACAAGGACAGCAGAAGGAACATGCTGGAGCCTGCAGATTTTCGTTGCTAAAAAGCTTCATAAGTCTGCGCGGATTTGGTTAGGGTTTAAATATAGAGAGATAAACACACATTCTTTGTGTCGGTGCCATTATAATAGTACCATCTTTTACCCTGAAAGACCCACTGGGTATCATATAAAACAGGCTTTCTGTCCTCTAGCTTTCCCACTTCTCTCTGTTTGTGTCCCTTTCCCTCTTCCTCATTGACTCTGCCTGCAAGGTGCTTTTAGTGGGCCTTGTGTAGCCGGGTTAGAGATGGATGCGTGGCCCTTGGGAGCCGCGGGCACCGAGCAACACTGATCATGTCAGACAGGCTGGGGAGGCTGCATAAGATCATCATCACCCAGCACTGGAGTGAATTGCCGCACTGGCACTTTCACACAACCTCTGACCCTTGTGCTAACCTCTGAGGTCATGATCAAGGTCAGGGGTCAGCAAGGGCCCCTGTGATCAGGAACCTCACAGGCCCCTCCTGTCCCTTCCTCCTCCACCTCGCTGTATTCTTTCCATGAGTTTTTTTTTTCTTGCTCTTTCCTTATCACCGTTCTGTTTGACCATCGCTCACATTCTCCTTCTGTGGCCGGGACCAATTGAGACATCCCATCTCCTGAGAGTGCACGAAGGAAAACAAGAAAAAAAAATCAATAGCAAAGATGAGTGAAGACCTGGGGGTCCCATCCGAAAGCGAAGGTTTCTCTCCGAGCAGTGCAAATCCAAAGAAAATAGAGAGCTGGGTAGGAGTAAATGGGACTGAAAAATGTACTTAACTAGAGAAAAAGATGAGTAAAGCACATAAACTGTCAGTGGTAAATTTTAGGCAAAGTTAAAGGTCCCATATTATGCAAATTGACGTTAACATCTTCTAAAGGCGTCTCCAGTCTGTCAATGAACCCCGCCTCCCCCTCAATGTAAACACAAATCCATCTTTTTCTTATAGCTTCAAACCTTTTTCACAATCTGTGTGCGAAAACACAAAATTCTAGAGACGTGATGTCACGGAGAGCACTGATCTCTCACTAATACCTCTCTCAAGTCAGTGACAGCACTCGCAGCCAGGTGTTCCTACCCTCCTCTGAAACCACCTCACAGCTGCTGGACCCCTTCCAAAACATGTGAAATGTCTAAAATGTATGAGTTTTAGCAGGATGTTATAAAGCCAGGCAATTTTGTGGGAGACTGTGAACAAAGGGCTATGTAGGCCGATTTTATTATTTTTTTGGATCAGCAGAGTTGTTGTTGTTTCCACTGGTCCATTAGTCCAGGAAGAAAAACAAAAATCTGAAAATGGGTCTGTGTACCTTTCGGTGAAGTGCAGTCAGTGAAAAACGATCTGACAAAACTTGTACTCAGTCATTGTTATTCTCGATGTGTCACATCCATTTTCAGGTCCATTTGGTGTAACATTTAAATTTGGAAATAATCCTCATTAATCCCAACATAGATGGCAGTAAATCAGAGAACCTGGTGGCATAACAGACACAGAGAGAAATCCTCGACTTTCTGCGTGACTCCGGCTGACAGAACAAGTCGGCGTATCGCCGCACTCTCAACTTCATTTTTAGCACACTTCCAGTAAAATTTGCCACAGCGTGTGCAGCTTGAGAGGGGGATTAAAATAATGGGGACGAGACTGAAGAAGACAAACACAGCTCATTCCTGTGTGTCATTTCCTGACCTCAGTCACCTCGGCTATTTCTGACGGAAGACACGCATGTGTTTATAATGACGAGCCCCAGTGTGTATCCATAACTTATGACTGCGCTGTGCTCCTCTCCCCAACTCAAGATAACCCCTGGCAGGACATTAAATAATGGGCTGAAAATAGAACTGTTCAGATGAAAGGAAGGATAAATAATGCAGAAAGAATACACAACCTCTTATGGGGATAAGCACACACACATACACACAAATGCACGCACACAAGCCCTTTTTTCCCCCTTTATTTTTTTGCACCGTAGTGAAGAGGAGTGAATGGATGTAACAGGGAGGAGGTGGGCCCAGCGGAGACGAACACGGTGCTCGCCTCGTCTCCTCCCACTCCTCCCCGTCTGCCATTTGTTTCCGCTTACATTCAGACTTCATGACATACTTTGTGTCTGTGGGGAGGAACCGTGTCGTCTCCGTCGTGGACTTGTTTTTCCTGCCCACCCCAGATTTAGAAAGTTGGCGGAGCCGAACCGGCATCTTCTTATAAAACTATACTCTTTGCACTTGATTACAAAATGGATGGCTGTGACATCAACATAGAGGGTAATTTGTTTGACTTAAGTCGCCCAAATTAAAACTCCAAGCCACGCTGTAGGATATGTTTAGGCTGCACTACAAGGCTGGGTTATATCTGCTAATTATATCATTCAAACACGCCCTTTTTAAAAGGCCGCCGCCGCTGCTGCTGCTTGTAATTCAAACTAAAATCTTTATTCATTTGCCAGATTAAATATGCATGTTTTGAGGTTGTTGGGTTGGTTTTTTTTTTTCTAAATCCAACGTCACCACATTATACAGACTTTGAGAGAGGACGCCTGGCTGTGCAACCTTGCGCGTGTGTAGGGAGACACCCAGTGGCCGGTGACGCGCGTAACCGTAAAGGGATCAAAAAAAGATTAAGGGTTCTCTGACACTGTTAATTACATCCAGCGATGGAAAAATGTGTGCTTCACTCAATCCATAGGATCCGAGGGATTATTTGCAATCAGTTTAATAAGGTGCTTATTGTCAGAATTCTAATCAAAACCGTGTGGGATTCTGCTTTTCACCAGTTGCCTACAGCAAACATGAACATTGTTTAGCTATCCAGGTGGATGGGGTAGAAAATACTCTTTACCGTCTTAAAAAAAAAAAAAAAACGTCTCTATTTCCTCAACGTGGAAGACGCCGCACCCTGAGAGACAGTGTTTACTCAGCCCAGGAGTGCTTGAGAAACCAACGGGCCCGACAAAGGCGCCTTTCAGAAGCCGGAACTGCAAATGCCACGCAAAACACATTGGAGCAGTGCAGTAGTTGCAAGAGAAAGACCACTTTCCTGGGGACGCCGGGGGTGATTTCTCTTTTTTCTTCTTCTTCTTTTTTTTTTAAAAGCATGAGCCGATAGCAGGACAGGTTAACGACGCGGTGGAGCTCCTCGGAACTTTGACAGCGAGCCGAATCATTCTGCCTCATCTTTAATGATGAAACTCTGAACAAGCAAGTAAAAGGTCAGGGTGAGCGAAACTTCTCCAGTAAACAGGAAAGGGAAGCATCATGTCCGGTTGACGTGACAATATCACCGCGCTTCTGACTTTATTTCGAAGCCGCCACCGCCACGGCCTCGGACGTTTACGGCGAGCGTCCAGTTTGGTGCGGGCGGGTAATATGTTGCCTTTCCCCATGGGGAGGACGTGCGTGTTGACCTGCGTGGCCGTGGCGGACTTCCTGCTGTTCCTGGGAGTGTGCCTGCTCTACCTCGACAACGACGCCTTCACACCGGGGCTGCCGCCCGCCGCTCGGCACGATAGCGACGGCGACGACGCTGCCGTGACACTGCTGGTCTGGGTCCACCCGTTTGGCCAGAAATCCCGTCTGCCCGACTGCGACAAGCTCTATCGCATCCGCGGGTGCACGGTGACCGACGACAAGAGCGCGTACCAGGTGGCCGACGCCGTCATCATCCATCACCGGGACGTCGAGCGTCTAGGGGTGCCGCTGCCGCAGGAGCCGCGGCCGCGAGCACAAAAGTGGATATGGCTGAACCACGAGTCGCCCTCCAACAGCGGCAACCTGTCGCTCTTCGACGGAGTCTTCAACCTCACCATGAGCTACCGCGCAGACTCCAACATTTTCCTGCCCTATGGGTATCTGGTTCCGCGCGGGCACGGACGCGAGGAAGGAGCGGCGCTCTGCGCGCCCCCTGTGTCGGCGCGCCTCTTCCGGCCTTACTTCCTGGCCTGGGTCGTCAGCAACTGGAGCGTGTCCTCGGCGCGCGCGGCCTTCTACTACGAACTCAGCCGCCACGTCCACGTTGACGTGTACGGGGACGTGGGCGAGCCGCTGCCTCGCGGGGAGGACAGCGTGATTTACAAGGTCAGGCAGTACCAGTTCTACTTGGCGCTGGAGAACTCCCAGCACACCGACTACATCACGGAGAAGCTGTGGAACTCCCTGGAGGCGGGCGCCATCCCAGTGGTTCTGGGTCCGCCCAGGGAGAACTACGAGCGCTTCCTGCCCCCCGAGGCCTTCATCCACGTGGATGACTTCTCAACGGTGCGCGGGCTGGCGCAGTACTTGCTCACACTCAGGCGCAACACGTCCCTACTGAGGCGCCACCTGGACTGGAGAGACAGCTACTGCGTCCAGCAGCCCAGGTTCTGGGCGGAACACTTCTGCACAGCCTGCAGGGCGGTGAGGGAGAGCAGAGGCCGCACGGCCGTGGTGCAAGACTTGAGCCAGTGGTTCCAATAGTGATGACATTTTCAGCTTTTGATAATATTGCAAATATGTTAAAATAATATATAATTTTAGTTTGTATAATAAAGAGGAATGGATCCCGATTCTGAATCCAGGTCTGTTCACTGCTGTCTGATTGTGCGACTTGCACTGTATACTTGGATACAATTCATACTGCACATTTACATACTGTACATACTGTACAGACTGCAGATTCTTGATTATTGTTGCTGTTTTTCTATTTATACAACAAAAAGCTATTTCCCCCTGGGATTAAGAAAGGAATTCTGATTCTGATTCTTATTGGGATCAACCTGTGAACCAGTGAATACAAACCAAACAAAGACCAGGTGACACGTTGACACTCCCATTCTAAAGGGTCTGTGAAGGTTCTCAGTCATCCAGGTCTTAAAGTAGAAGGGTTAAGTTGGGGCAGCTGGACTTGTTCTTGTGATCTTGAAGACGTTTGGCCTCACCGGAAAGGCTTCTTCAGTTCAACTGAAGATGAAAGATTTCAGATTTCAGATTTCTTTATTTGCCATTGTGTAAACACGTAGGAATTTGTTTTGGCAATGCATGTGTGCATTTCAGTTCTTTTCACATATATATCAACTAACAAACATACAACACAGTGCAATGCGGAAGTAAACAAAGACCATATATATAATAATATATACATATAGATTAAGTGCATGTTGGGATTAGTTAGTGCAAGGTATTTATGTACTGCTGGTGGTGAGTGCTGGTGTCACTGGAGGGGCAGAGGGAGGGAAGCCAGAGTCATTGAGCAGCCTGGCGGCTGAGGGGAAGAAGCTCAGTTTATGGCGAGTTGTAGTGGCCTTCAGCAGCCGCATCCTTCTCCCAGAGGGGAGCAAGGTGAGGAGTCCGTGAGTGGGAGGGGTCGGCCATGATCTTCCTCGCCCTCCTCAGTGCCCTGGAGTCGTGCAGGGACTTTAGGGAGGACAGGGGACGGCCAATCACCCTCTCTGCAGAGCGAATCACCCGCTGCAGCTTGACAAGGCGAAACGTCTTGAAGAACAAGTCCAGTTTTAACCCTTTTACTTTAACATTCTAAAGCCACCTGTCAACATGATCACCATGAAAAGGTGTGACAAGAGCAACAGCTGTAAATTCATAATTGCTGCATTTGTTTTAGTGCAAAAGACACATAGTTTTTAATTTTATATTTTGTAACTTTAAGACATCAAAATGTAATAACATCATGATCTAAATTTATGACATCTGGGATCTCCAGCGGCCCCCCCACGACCCTGAGTGCAGGACAAGCGGTTGTAGAAAACTAAACAAGATATAAATTATAAGGCATCTAACACCTTGCAGGCATAAGAAAAAAGAAAAAAACAACAAACAAACCAGGAGCCACTTTATTGAAAACCATTTAGCATGCACACACATATTCTGTAACTCCCCCTCTCTCTTACACACACACACACCTAAAATTTGATGATGTCATTACAGTTATGGTCTTAACCAGGCTTAACGAGAAAATTTCAATCCTGCAGTCCAAGATGAGCGGCAAAAAGCAGCTCAATCCGAGAGAAGAACTTGAGGAAGCTGTTTGGAGTGCGCTCAGCGCTGCACAACAAATCACATGACACTTTTTTTGTGCTCAACTTCGTTACCGGCAGTAGTATCACAGAGCAAGTATTCCTTATATAGAGGTGCTCGTGTCACAGCAGGATGCGCATGCCTCAAATACCCCTGCTTTTGTGTCTGCACATTATTACCCGCGTAATTGGCCATGGATCCCTCAAAGAGGCCCAGAAGACCACAACAGCGCTGTTCGACGGCCTAAATAGGCCTCTGCACGTCTCTGCAGCACCTTCCTGTCCCACGTGTGGCGAGACAGCCGGACCCACACGTCCCCTGGTGTCTAAGTTAACACAGCCATGCATGTCGTGCTAGTGTTTAATACTCTCTCGGCTGTTGTTGTGTCAGGCTGAATGAAAGAGAAGTTGAACATATGTATCTGTTTTAAAATGAAAAGAAAAAAAAAAAAAAAAAAAAAAAAGGGCCCCTGTGAGTCTCATGGTGGAAACCAGAAGCTGCCATGTGGAAAATTTAAATTTACACCTCTTTGTTAGTGCCCTGACACTGAATTAACACTTTACACTGTCAAATGGGGCACATGGGCACTGAGAGATGTTGCTCTCCGTAATGAGCTGATGTTCCAACAGCTGCTGGAAACGCTGACGTCTCTCAGCAATAATCCTTTCAGACAGCCAGAGCCTCCATCCCATCCAGAATCTCATTCATGCAGGCGAGGATTTTATTGGCATATCGTTTTACCCCAAAGTTAAGACATTTTCACATTTTTATTCCTTCGCCTGTTTACGTGCTTCTCGTGCCAGAGCTCTTCCCCCCCTCGTTCTGATCCCTGCTTTGATGTAGCTCCCACGTGATTGGAAGGGGACAAAAACAAGGCGCTCTCAGAGGGAGGGATGAGGGAGGCAGGTTGACACAAACCTGAGAGAGGTGCAGCTGCTCTTAATGACATCAAAAAGGGTGGATTTTCAGAAATGCATGTTTTAGCCCACATTCTCGAAAGGGGGACCGAGCAGAATAAGTTAATTATGGGTGTTTTTCAATTTCTAAGGAGTTCATTGACAGGTCAGAGACACTATTAGAACATTTGGAAAAAGATTCAGCCGCAGGGGGCCGGATAGCTTCAAAAATATTTGTGCACCCTCAACCTTAATTAATTCTGCTATAAAAAAAACAAAGGTTCAAGATGTTGTCAGTATCAAATTCATTTTATTACAGACTCTATAAGTTAACTGTCAGCCACATGCTGAATTATGTGTTTGAACAGGTGCAGTTCTTTCCAACCAACAGCGATGCTGTAATCTGACAATTTTATTCGCTCACTTCAGCAGGGGGAAAATCTGCCCCTTTAGGGTTTCGCCAAGTGTTTATGATGTGTAAAACGATGTTTTTGGTTTATGAAGCACGGCTGCGATAGAAAGCACAACATCACAGTGTGAACACACACGCGCGCACACACACACACAAACACAACAGTTTGAGTGACAAAACGCACCACGTGACGCCGCGCATTGGTGTCTACACAGGAGAGCGGTCGTAGCTCGCTGCTTTTCCTGCGCTTTGTCGAGAGCGAGGACCCAGAGGAGAAGATTCACAACACCTTCCAGGTCTTTGACGCCAGAAGAGAAGAGAAGAGAGTCGGTCTGGGATTTCCATCACACAGCCGCACAGAAATAACCCCTTTGTGTGCGTCCTTTCAGCGCAGAACGCAAAAGAATCTGTTTGAATCTCGCGAGGGGGGGAAAAAAAAAACAAAAAAAAAGAAAATGAGCGAGACTGTAAATCCTTAACAAAGTTCTCGCAGGCAGATGATGCATATCTTGTTCGCCGAAGAACAGATCACAGGTAAATCAAAGCCAAACAGATGAAAACAGTAATTCTTCTCCCCCGGCTCCTCTCCTGCGGGATAAAATATCACCCCGTGTCAAAGGCTGACAAGTTTACAGAGGATGAGGTGAGTTGTTGCCTGGCAACAAGGTGAAATATCGGCTGTATCAATATGAGATATGCGATTCAAAGGTACGAACGGCGCTGATGCCGGGGAATCGGCGGAAGGTGAGCCCTGATGAATACTCAGCGTCTGAGGCAATTTAATTTGATTTAAACCCCTTAACTACCAGCTACAGCTTATTACAAAGATCCTTCTCAGCCCTTCTCCCAGAGCCTCTCAACAGTGCCATTCATAACCTACATGGCCCCTGGCGGGAGACACAGTAATCTCATTTGTACAGCAACAGATGTTTCTCTTAAAAACATCCGTCGGCCGGGGGAGCGAAAAAAGTCTGCCTCTCATTCTCTCAGGGGATCAAAGAGGACCAGTCTGACCGCTATGAAGTCTGTCACATTTGCGCTGGGTTTTTTTCTTCCTTCTTGGGGGACATATTGACTTACAGTAGGCTTACTATGCTGCGAAACGTAAACGCTCTCCCCCCTCATTCCTGCCCGTCCCGACACGTATTTTACGAGGGAGCTTTCAAGTCCCGTGTACATCAAACGGACGCAGGGAGAAAAGTGTGTGTGCGGGGGGTGGGGGAGGGATTGAAACAGAGGAAAAATGCATATGAACAACAACCCCACCCTCCCCAGCACCGCCGCCACCACCGCCGCCGCCGCCACCCAGACAAATAAACAGCCGAGTGTTCCCATGGCAGCGCAGCAATCTGACGGCTGGATTCCCATGGCTGTGTCTCGCTGCCCCATAGACCTCCATTTTGTCTCACTGATGGCTCCTGTGATTGCAATCATCCATCTTACTGTCAAAGGCAAAAAAAAAAAAAAAAAAAAAAAAGGAGGGGGGTTGGGAGGGGGCAAGGGAAGAGGTGGGCTGGTCACACACACCATCTCTTTCTCTTTCTCTCTTGTGTCCGACAAACAAGCCACCCCACTGTGAGTGGTGGTCGCCAACACTTGGACCACAGGCAGGCACCTCCACACTCGGCCGCTTTGTGTGCTAGCGTGTGTGCGTGCGTGTTTACATTTGCGTGCGTGCGTGCGTGCGTCCATGGCCGTGCGATCCGCAGAGAGAACACGCGTGGGCGTTGCATCTCCGGCTGCCTGTGCCTGCCCATTATGCTGCATGATCAGTCAGCGGAGTGTGCGCGCCGGGAGCCGTGGACATGTCTGATCTCGCAGCTGATCAAAAGCACCAGAGACTCGCTCCCTTGTGGCCCTGTGCGCAAGTGGGCCTCATATCAACATGTCTCTGTTCAGTAGACAGGAAAAACAAGAGGAGAGAAGCAGGCGGGGAGTGGGGGGTTGGGGGAGAACATCAGGAGGAAGACAGAAGCAGGCGGGCGGGGGCCGGCAGACGAACGACTAGCGTTGCAAAAGGGGGGCCAAAAGCGTAGCGTGTGACAACACAAACAAAAACCCTCGCTAAACTCCTGGCTCTGATGAGCTAATTGAAATGGCAAAAGCCAGCTACTGTCGAAGCAGGAGCGTGCCTGTGATCCCGCTGACGGCTCCCGTGGATTCAGGAGGGGGGGAAAAAACTAAATAAATAGATAAATGAAAAGAACAACAAAGGTTTTGCGCATTTGCTAACAGGTGAGTCGGATGCTGGAAAGCTAACACCCTCCCCCTCCCCCGCTCCCCCGGCTCTGAATGCCCCTGTTTACCTCGACCAGCGTTGATGGGATTACTGCATACAAGTAATCCAACTACTGATTACTGATTACTTCTTAAAAAGTAATCTAATTACTTCTTTAACTACTTTGTTTAATAAGTAATCAATTACTCATTACTAATTACTTTAGTTTAAAAAAAGATGAAGTAACAGTTGCTCAGTGCTTTGGAATGAACTTTATTGAAGTGCAAATTTTGCAACTCCAAATATTGCCTATGTCCTCTTAACATGAATAAATGTTTTGTTGTTTAGCTGCAGTACTGGAGCCGCCACATGCTGCCCTCGCCTCCAGGTTGTGAGTGCTCTCACTGTGCTGGACATTTTGAGAACGTCTTGTTTCCTGCAGATAACGTACAACAAACCACAATATTCTCTGATATACTGTAGACGAGATGAACTGAAAATAATGTTTGTATTTCCAGCTATCAAACGCAATCTCTATTTTTTCTTTTGACGCCGCAATGCTGGTTTTGGTGCGTTGTTGCATATCAATGACGTTGCATGCACGGCTGCATCGTCAATCTGCGACATTGTTGTTTTCTGTTGTTTTTCTGAATTTCTGACATTTTGTGGATAATGAGACATTTTTAGCTTGCAAAAAATTTCGGAAAAGTAAGGAATCATCAGTTGATCAAGTAATTATGATATAATTACCAGTTTTACCACCAGTAATCCTGGTACATTACTCCGTTACTCAAAAAGTAGTTCAATTACAGTAGTGGATTGCTTAGTAATAGGTTACTCGCCAACACTGACCTCGACAACAGGAGCCCGTGTTGGGATCACGGTGGAAGGGGGCGCAGGCCAGTACAGAGGAAGAGGAGCAGCGCAGTCTGGAAATGAGTGCGACCCGCCTCTGAGGTTGTGGTGACAAAACTGAACCCAGTGACATTGTCCTCTTTGTTCCTGGGACCTTAATCATCCTTTGATAATCAAAACGCATAAACATCAATCAAACATGAGGTCTCTCGCAGATGAAACAACGCGGCACTCTTAAACATTGCCTTGCTATAAAAAAAAAAAAAAATAAATTAAAAATGACCAAACGTGAAGAAGACAAAAAGGCGGTAATTTCAGGCGAGACCACATCAGTAAACACTTAAACTGGAGACTGAACCAAATAACACAGGCACTTCAGTCAGGATCTGCTCCGGGGGTATATTTTATGTTCAGTGTTTAATGAGGAACGATAGTGATCTTAGTTTAGCACAGAGACACTTTAACTTATAACCGCACATAAAGGCCATGTATTTAGACAACACCAGACCTCATTTGTTGAAAACATGTCAAACCCGAGATAAACAACATGATGCTTTGTAGATCTAATTGCATGCCACACTATTTCTTGGCAAGAACAAGATGCAGTATTTTCTAACAACACTGTTGAAAGGGTTTTATTCATCTGTGCCAAAGAGTGGAGTCAAATGAAATACCTGCTGATTGACAGACAACACTAATTGATTTAAAAACTGAATTTCATGTAATTGACAGCCATGAATTTAATGACTTGAGATCAGGGGTGCATCAGTGCTTTGCCTCAGAGGCATTTTCTCACAGTCGCTGGTCCCACGCTGATCAGCTGCAACGTGAATGTCGCTGCCGGCATAAATTGATATTATCCGTCAATGCAATAATCTGGCAGTCATTCCAGGGTGCTGGAATTTGCAGCATGTCTTACCGCACAAACAGTTTGAAACAAAACAACAGCGCATGCCGTAGGTGCACCTCGATAATGTTGCTGCGGAAAGACTCGTGCAGATGTCTTCTGGTCTTCCTTGACAATTAATATGCAACAGCTTGTTTGTAGTCATTGATTAATGAACTCACAGTTGAAATAAGGCAACGCAATCGAGGATCAGAGTCATTTATTTCAGGTTCACAGAGAAGATTAAGATTTTTTTTTTTTTTTACAGCAACCTGGGGTCATCCAAATTTATCACAGTAAAATCACTACAGAACCAAAGCAACAACACCCAACAATGAACCAACGATGCAGATTTGTAAAGTCCAGACCATGTGGCAAAACTGCTGTCCTTTGTCTTGTGGACGTCCAAATGAGGGCTTCTTCTTAAACGGATCGATAGCTGATCTAGCAAACTCTGACCTGCTTGAGAGTATTTTTGTACAGTGGCCCCTTGCCAGACGCAAGTGTCAATCAAAAGACGCACTTTCTGCGGTCGTTCTCACTGTGTCGTTTCTGGTTGTACCATGCAGATAATTCATTTAAGCACTTCCGCAGTAACACTGATATCTCAGCGATGCAGGACCGCAAAGCCTGCAAAGAAATTGCTTGAAAAATGTGACGGCGAGGTCTTGGGGCCAACCTGGAGTAGAGATGCCAAATCAAAATCTCATTACCTGGATAAGACAAGACCGTTTTTTTGTTTTTTTTAAAGAGCACTGTAGTGGTTGGGTTTTATTGTATATGAAATAATGTGTGATAAAATAATCCCAAGTCAATACGATTTATGATCCCTTTAACTATAGGGTCGCTCCCATCACACACCTTATCCTTCAGTGGTGAAAACTAATCAGTGCAGTTTTATACCTTTGAAAGCAGTCGACTGCATTCATATCCCTCTTCTCAAGCAAGCTCTGCTATTATGTAACTCGCAGCAAGAAATTACATATTCTGATTTTAAACCCCAGAAATGCCAAAGGATGAACAGTGAGACCAAGAGAGACGGTTCCAGATATGATGAATGCTTTATTATCCAGAAAACCAGAGGGTTTGTCTCTCAGAGACTCATTACACAACAATCATATTAGCGTTAACAACAATAAAAAAAAAACAACAACATAAAAAAAAAAGATCTCTCAAGATGTTTATGAAGATGTCAAAGCAATGCTGTCGCGTTAAGTGCCTGGACAGGAGAGGAGCCCAACGCAAGATTCCGGGGTCAAAATCGTTTCAGTATCTCTTTATTTTACCTCCCAGATGTGCACTCAGCCCTTCCTTTTATTTTTGCTCAACAGTGATGTTCTTGGCAGTTTGTCATGTCTGACCTCAACTAGGCAGAGTAACCGGAGAGAGAGAGGAATTAAAGGAACAAATACATTTGACAGGCTAACGCAGGATGAACCCTGAGGTCATCCTGAGACCGCATTTGACACCGACGCATATATTTTGGGTTCAGCTCTCGGGAACTCACGTTACAGCCACAAGAGCTTTGCGACATCGGCCAAAAGAAAAACTGATGTGTTTACGAGTCGGAAGGAGAGGAAGATGCCCAAAAACTTCACAACATCAGCTTCAGAACAAGATTATATTTCATTGCTGGAGCTAGGATGCACGTGGCCATGGGGCAGTGTGATTAAAGGATTTTGGGGAAGAAAAGAAAAGAAAAAATCTCTTCCATGAAATGCTCAACATCTCATGTATGCACACAGCCCCTTTTCTTTACATCTCAAAAAAAAAATTGTAATCATAAAAGGTATAGGAGTCGTGACACAAATAAATCTGCCACATCTGTCACAATAAAACACATATGCAAAGACTCTTAAAGGGGAGCTCGCCGCTGTTCCCTCTGCTCTAATGAAGGAGTTTGAACCGGCTGAAGACGCTTGATCTTTATGGCGGCAAAAGACAGGGGATCTGAAATGCTGCCAAACCCGGATCCGTCAGAGTTGTCTGCGTCAAGGGGTGGGAGAAAGAGGAGAGAAACAGACAAAGGAGGGCTTGAAAAATAGTTTGAAATGAAAGCGGGCTCATCAGCCCCTAAAACTCGCGCTCCTTTTCCACATCTACTCAAGCTATACTAGGAGATAATGACACCCCTGGTCTGGCGCTAAAGCTCCCAAATAAACACGGTGAGTTTTTTTTGCTCTCGCTTTGCTCAGAGAAAATCAACAATGTTTGTTGGTTTTGAAGCATCAGACCGGCCCAGAGCAGAAACCTCCTGGTGGCCTGGCACCAGGTGGAGCCAACTTCAAAAGACAAACTGCTGTTTAAAGCCTGTTTTTTTTTTCACCCTACTTTTTTGCAACCGCTGCAACTTAATGAGGTATCTCTTAATGACCAATGTGTATGTTTCGAGGCGATCTATTGGCACAAAATGAATCAGATGACACATTTGAGTATTTTAAACACAGCCACAAAACGCCCACATCATTGCATTTTCATCTGCTATTAAGCACTTGTGAGGGGGCCGGCCATGTTGTGCCTACACATTTACGCAGTAGCCCAGAAACAGAACGGAGATCCTGTTTGGGGTTTTGGGGTTTTTAACCGGGATATCACAGCTGGGCTGAGAGAGATGTCAGCGCATCATCAGTGTGGCCTCTGCCACATGGAATTTGCTGATGAGAGCAAATTATCTACAGGGTGGCTGTGTGGTGGTCACTTGCCCTCTGCAGGGGAGGGATAATATGCCTCCACCCTGGGCATGATGCAGCATGTGATATATGGGTATCAATTTGTTTTCAGCTACACATCTCCAAGTGTAAATAATTTAATTCCCTCCTAGAGAGCGATGGGATCATTTTTTATTTTTTTTTTGCGAAATGTCAATGATTCCTTTTTAGCATAATCCAATTTCTCCTCACCGTGAACGCCGATCATGTGCTCCAGGATCAGGACCCTCTCAGCCAGGATCTTCAGGGCCTCCCTCAGCTGCTGCACGGCTTCCCCCTGCACCAATAACACCGTCGCGTTCACTTCAGCTTGTTTTTCAAAATGAAGCCGGGAGGAAAAAAAGAAGCAGACTTTGTTTTTCGAACCTCTTTCAGGCCCTCCCCTGGCTCTCCTTTAGGTCCTGGTGCTCCCTGACAAGGTGCAGCAAAAACAATCAAAGACATGTTGCGTGCGCGTCTGTGAGTGTATTTTATGTAACACGATAACCTTGTACTCACAGGCAGACCCTGCTCGCCCGTTGCACCTGGTGGCCCCTGGCAGTGAGGAGGGAAAACGGTGAGAACAAGTTAGGATTCCTGCTCACACACACACACATTTCAACTGACTTGCATTCTTCATCCCCCGTGCTAATCAGACTCTTTGTACTGATCTCAAAGGTTAAATCACCCAGTAAAGGAAACGGATCAGGTTTAAAGACAAAGTAACACAAGAGAGGGGGCCAAAGGGAGAGTGGGAGGGGTTGGGGGAGGGGGAGGGGGGAATAGTATGAATATTAGGTGCAATTTGAAGAGCATTTGTAGGCTACGGTTCCCCTCTGATGCGTTCAAATTCCGATTAAAGTAACACCAGTTAAAAAGCTAAAGAAAACAAAGCTAACCTAAGACTAAGGTCAGAGTTGATGGTGCTCTCACCTGTTCACCTGGATCTCCCTTAGGCCCAGGATGCCCCGTCACGCCTTGACTGCCATCTTTGCCCTTACATCAGTGAAATTGTGAAAGAACAAACAAATGAAAACTGTCACAGTGCCGGGAAAACTGTATATTGATTATTTCTGAGTGATCCGAAGACTTTGAAACGTACATCTCGTCCTGGCCAACCTGGCACACCCGCAGGTCCTCGCAGTCCCGGAGGGCCTGTGATGTCAGTTGTGAACATCTGAGATCACCTTCATGCAGGTTTGACTTTAACGCTATAATTCTACCCTGAAATAATCGTGGCCTAGTTTGATTTAGGTCGTGTCATCCTGTCAAGCCTAAAGAAATGCATAGAGCTGAAAAATATATTTCTTTTTTCTGGATATCTCTACCAGTTTTTAAACCTACCTATAAATCTTAAAAACCTGCAATGTAACTCCATCAAATGGAATTACTACATGATATGCAGTAATACCATTTGATGGAAACATGGAATTCTACATTCTTTTAACAAGATAAGAGAAACATCATGTACACTATGCATTGCTGCATATACCAATATGTTTACTTTAATGTTCTGTCACAATGTAGCGTTTAACCTTATAACATGGACATTGAGCTCATTATTTTCACACCTGAAGGGCCAACAGGACCAACTGGACCAGGAGGTCCAACGATGATTCGTGGCGCAGAGGTGGATTTAGGCTGTAGGAGATCCTCTGAAGAAGAAGAAAAATGTTAGAACAACAGCTTTAGTTTCAACTGGTGAGGTTACAGTCAAAACTATAATTGAAATTTATTGTGGAAAAACACAACACAAAGAGAATTTGCACATGACGCTAATCACATTTGGTTCATGAATGTGTTATTCTTCAATTACTGTCACTGCTTCTATCGTATCAATGACACTTCTTTTCTGGGACAAACTAGATTCAATTACACGCTGTGGTGAGTGTCTTTTTTTTGTGCGTGTGTAAATGAGTTAAGAGAAAAAAATAAACTGCCTTATGTGCCTCATGTGACCAACACACGTCAACCACAGTTTTATTGTTATTTATTGCCAGATTATCAGAAGAGTGAAATCCAGCCAAAGACATTGACATTAAGGTGTGCACTAGACGCACATGCTATCATAGACAAACACAAACAAACAGAAAAACCCTCCAGAGATCCAGAGATACTGCCTGATTCTGCCGCTATCACTTCATAGCTACAAATGCCATATGATGCGTTTTGTTGTTGTCATTTCACATTCTGGCAGCGTCGCTCAATGTTCCATTGCTTGAGATGAAAGCGGACCTAAAAAAACCTGAGGGCTATCCCTCCCCCTTTCCCAGCGTTAACAGAAGGACATCAAGGCTCCCCAACTGGGCCGCAGAGCTTCATCTAGAGTCAGCAAGCGGATTAAACACAGTGTGACCGATGAGAACAGCTGCCTGATCCTAAAGAGATCCCGTTTAATGGAGCCGTAAACGCTCGCACACGATCTCCCCCCTCGCAGGAAACATCCAGGCCCTGGAAGTCGGGCCTTGTTCTCAGTGTGTTGGCCATTTCAAGTCACGCTTGTAAATATGAATTTTGTTTGCAACCGCGCTTTGGTTTTCCCTCCGCTCTCTGACATATGTGTTGAAATGGCGGCGTAACATTATGGCTGCGTTCCACGGTAGGGCCCTGGAAGGAGCACATTTCCCTCTGGAACTAATTTTCTAATGTTACAGCCTCATCGAGTCTGGCTGCCTCTTCGAGAAACTCCACATGAGTGGCAGACTATCTCCCTCCCTTGTTCATAGCTAACCCAGATTTTGGCTCGGGGCCGCAGTCTGTTCCCCCAAACGCAGACTGTTGTGCTGACAGCTAACAAATTAGGCCTGATTTACAGCCAGTTGGCCCCCCCTCAGCGTACACGGTCTCACAGACCCAAATCTACATAGTTTTAGACCCGCAGACATGGTCCCGGGCTCAGAAGAGCAGATGCAGCCAAAAAAGCCTAATCGGAGCCAGCAGTGCTCATGATGTAATAATTATAGCACAGACTTCTACTGCCTCCCTGTGGTGGAACCTCTGTTTTTAACATGAGAAGTGCCAGATTTTGCACTTGGGAGCCTTTTCTGCTGAATAAACTGACAAAGAGTTGTTTATATAAATAAGAGGAATTAACATGAGGTTACCTCAATGTGTTTTTTAAACTCATCCGACTACCTAATCTACCATCCGGCCAGCCATTTACCTGGCACTCAGGATCTCATGGTCCTGGAGTCAATCTCAGCTGTCTTGGGTGGAAGGTGGGGTTACATGCTGGACAAGTCACAAGTTCACCGCAGCGCCGCAGAGGCAAATAACTATTTGCGCTCACAGCCAATTTAGAGTTGCCAATTAGCCTAATGTGCATGTCTTCGAAGTGTGGGAGGAAGCAGGAGCACCTGGCGGGAACCCAGGCAGACACAGGGGGAACATGGAAACTCCACACAGAAAGGCCCCGGGCCTGGGAATGGAACCTGCAACCCTCTCATCTGACTGTGTGATGACAGCAACCATTGTGTAACCCTCACCGAATCTCAAACTCTTGCGATTTCCTATCATTCTGTTGTTGGTGTAGAAGCTAAAAAGGTTGGATTGGAAAGACCCAAACACGTGGAAACAATTAAAGCTTAATCCAAACCATTCAATTGCTGCAAAAAAAAAAACAGACACTTTCCATTACAAGTGGAAGGCCATGCTGCTCAAAGCTTGAAATGTACTTATGTTGCTTACTATACTCAAAAACAGCTGCAGCACGCTTCAGTCTCACTGCTTCCACCTGTGCAGCTTCTTAGAAGCCATTTTCCATACATAGAAATCCACCTGGCCCGGGCCTCGTCTGCTGCCTCACACAATGGTTGTAAAGAGAACGGGATGGAACTAACAGATGAGATATGGGCGTGTGAGAATGGCGCAGCATTGGGTGGATGAATTGTAATAAATGGCCTAGAGTTTGGGCATCACTTCAGACCGTATAAAAAGAAGGGGGTTTTGTGGGTGACTCTGACACTACTTCTGTGTCAGAGATCTGCTTTTTTGAGCCTGGGTACAGTGTTTTAGTATTTTAGTGCTTGCTTATATTAAGAAGGAGAGTCTGAAAGGTGAAATGGCTCATTCACCTTGACTGTAAACGGTAAAAACATCACCACGCTGTTGGACAAAAGGGGAGCTTGGTCCTGGCGGGCCTGGTGGACCTGGCGGCCCTGGGAGCCCATTTTCTCCCATGGTACCTCTGTCTCCCTTTGGTCCTAAGCAACAATGCAAAGCAAATCACAGTCACAGGGAAGTGACAAACTCAGACAACTTCAGATGTTGGAAACAGAAATCTATCTTTTATAAAGGTAACAAAACTGACCTGGATGAAGATACATTGGACATTGGCCAGAACAAGCAAGGTGAAACAGACAGGGCAACAGAGAAGAAACAACCAGGACGAGACAACAACCGAACACAGACAAGGACTGTTTATACAAGAGGGCAGGGAAACACAGGTGAGAACGATTAACTGCAGGAATGACAACGAGACACAGGTGATGGAATCAAGGAAGTGAAATACAGAAAATACAAGGGGAGACGAGACAATCACAATAAACCAGGTCAAAGAACACATAGGACATTAGACAACAATAGAACATACAACAGCATCCAAAAAAGATTACCAATGGGTCCTGAAAGACCTGCTCTTCCAGCCGGTCCTGGAGGTCCAGCAGAACCAGGAAGCCCTGGTGGTCCCATTGGCCCAGGAGGACCCCTGCCTATGAGTGAGCAATTAGAATGCGCTTTTATCCAGCAAATGTAGCACATGGAGATGAAAAGATGGTAGAACGATGGTCACGATGAGTTGATACCTGGGGGCAGGTGTAACGGTGGTCCAACCGGAGTGGGTTTTGGGGTGTCCACCTCATTATCTGTTGAGCCCACAGGTAAAGAGCTGACTGTTGGAGCGGACAAACGTCCCCCTTCTAACTTCTTGATCTGGAAGAAGAGCAGCATGGAGACACTTTGTGATATTTAGGAGAGATGTTTCTGAAAAACCTCATCAGGTGCAACTTGTTTACCTTGGATTCTATGGCATTTATCCTTCCGTTCATGTCTGCGATGCTGGTACAGTTCAGACATTCTGCATGAAGGAGAGACACAGGATCGCAGGATGGGTTTGATCACATTAGCAGGAACATTTTCACCACTCTCTCTGTCCTTCACTGCCATCACACCAGCCACAGAGTGCTAATCATGTTCGATGTTTTACATGTTTTAATGATTTTTTTTCTGTCCTAAAATATCCTCACACCACAGCGGGATCGCTAACTTTTACGTCCATCTTGACAGCCTGTTATAGAAAGCATTTTCAGTCATTCAAAATATTACATCAGTGGGGCACTTTTTAGTTGCGATGAAACAACACTGCAGCGAGCTGCTTTGAAAAGGCACTTAAGAACACAAAGAAGACAACTGGGTGGAATTTTGACTATCAAAGGGGAACCAAGAACATCATTGAAAGTTTTTCTTGGCAGACGCCATGATTTAGTATTACTTCAGAGTGATTTTGTGAGTTTAGTTACGTTCCCCGGGAGGCTACTCACAACACGGGTGTCTGGTGTGTGTACATATTATATACACACACATATATATATATAGCCTTCGCCCTAAGACAGCTGGGATAGGCTCCAGCAGACCCCCGTGACCCTGAGCTCAGGACTAAGCGGGTATGGAAAATGAATGAATGAATGATATATAGCAACAGAGTTAGTCCACAGTCTAGTGTTGGGGCAAAAAATGAAGTCTCCACTGAACAATTGAGGTCCTACAGAGCCCATCCATCCATCCATTTTCCATACCCGCTTCTTCCCGAGCTCAGGGTCACGGGGGTCTGCTGGAGCCTATCCCAGCTGTCATAGGACGAAGGCAGGGTGACACCCTGGACAAGTCGCCAGTTCATTGCAGGGCCATACTACAGAGAATTCTGTAGAAATGGGAGTTCAAATAGAACTGTTTTCTACGGTTTTAGGTGTGTCCTATTTTTTAGGTGTGTCCTAAATTTTTGTTGCCCAATTGGTATCTATAAATGGACATGGTCAAACAGAATGTGTAGACAAACATAGAAACAACTATTCTTGGGAATAACAGACACGCACAGGTGATGCAACTCAAACGGCAACTTGATGGCACTTTGAGGACAAGAACTGAGGAGCAGTGCAAGCATAATGGACATTACAATAAAGCTTGTACAAGACGATTGTGAACATAAATAGCACACTGTTGCACAAGTTAGCGCTGACAATTTTGACAGATTTGTCAGGAGTATCGGCAAAACATCCAACTGAAATCTATTTTCAAGCACTTTAGATTCTTTTTTAGATTCCTGCCAGAAAACATTTCAACGTTGCCCTCCACTTGTTCTGAAAACAAATCCGGTTCAACAGTCTAGCTGCCGCTAAACCACAGACACCATCCCTCGCTGTGCAATTTTGGATGTTTTACATGAGCTGCCATCATAAAGTCCTAAACGCAGCGTAGAAAAACCCCGTATTTGTTCTAAATCTGAGCCAACTTCTGGTCTACGGCTCGTAAGACGCCTGGAATGTCAGCTGTCCATCCCACAGGCGGGATCCACCCACATTGTGGTCATTGCAGGGATACCTATAAGGCCAACTTGTACTCATAAACAGAAAAATAAGAAAAATGAACCAAACAACTTTGGTTTGTCTAAATTATCATTTGCGACAGCTCCAGACAGTGCACCAAAGATGACCACTGAGGTTTCTGCCTCGCTGAATTGGACAGGGGGCGAACGTCTGTACCATGCCTGGGTGTGAGGCCTACAATCATATACACCCACCCCTGTGGTGTGCTGTGGTGTGGTGTGCAGCAGGGGTATGGTTTCTAAGTGCCTCTCATCTCTACATTTTGGATGGCGTTTGCAGCCACAAGATGAAAATGAATCAACAAGGCGATCCAAGACAAATTCTTCACGATTCATGGACCAAAATATTGAGACGAGGTCAAAAGTGAGCGGTTTGTTGTGACGGACAGCAGCGAGGGTTTTCCCGAAAATGATAGATCGTTAGGGCCGCTCAACACTGACGAGACTGCGGGCAGTAATGGGCTAAACCGGTTCAGACCATCATTGTTTTGTGCTTTCGGTAATTCTTTTTCCAAACGTTCAATTACAGATGTATTTTATTTTATTTTTACAACAAACATTGATGTATGTGTATGTGATGACTATGTATGAGATGATGTTGCACAGTATGTATGTGTAAACAGATGTGAGCATGTATGTCTGTGTATATAAACGTCTATATGCGTGCATGTATAGCATACAACTTATCTATACTATTTATTTTAGATAATGCTGTTTTTTGGAGAGTCACTGCAATGAAATTTCGTTCTGTGTGCAATTTGTGAATCTGAATGACAATACAGTTAATCTATCTATCTATCTATCTATGTATCTATAAAGATAGCAATGCAATTCCACATCATCCAAATATAAAAAGCAGGAACATCCTGGATCTTTTTGTCCTGCAGCATTACGCCAAAGAAAAGTTCTGTTTGTTGTCACTGAATTGGCAACTGAAACCCAGTAGGGAGCTTATTTATCAAGACTTGAATGACAACATCAGACTCATGTATGTTGTTAAGCTCTGCTAAAAAAGCGTAGTTTCGTTAGTAGTTAGTGTGGATTGTTGTTGCTTTTGGTATCACTGACGCCAGTAAGATAATTTAGCTGCTGGTAAAAAAAAGAACAAGAAAAAAAACCCTGACTGGTCTGCTTGAAAGTGATATACAAAAGCCCGGTCTCATCATCTTGCAAATATTTTCTGTAGGCTCTTTAACAGATGGATTGGTGAGATAAATCCAAAGGATCTAGGAAACATTCCATTTGTCATGCCTGCTTATAAATGAACCATGTGAACATAAATCACAATTCTGAAATTGTAAACTGATGAAACAACCAAAGTCTTGGTGGATACATTTAAATCGTACTGATGTATGACTTAAGTTTCATGGATGTTTGCTCTGCCATTAGATGGACCACGCTTTTAGCTAACCCTCCCACATTGCTTGAGGCATGAAAGAGCCTGAACACACTGAGGGAGGAATATTAACATGCTGAATATTTTGCACAATACATCTGAGCCTTTTTTTCCGACAGACAACCCAAATGTGGTGAATAGCAGTGGTGTCATAGCTGCCTTACTCCTTAGACACTGCAGAACTAAAGAGCCAGCGCAGTTTTTCACCAAACCAACTTGTGGCGAGCTCTATCTTCTCTAAAGACAGCCAGGAATAAAACACCCATATCTTATTATGTCATAACCAGTACCGCAGGAAAACACCAGAACTGCCATTATTGTGCACCGGAGCAAAACAACTGCACCTCCTTCTCTCTGGAAGGTGGTGGGCAGGACTCGGTTCTTGCACTTGGAATTTAATTATGTCGGGTTTGAAAACCAAACTTCCGCTGTGTTTGAGTTGATGTTTAGAACGGGACCACAGCGATTGAGTGTGTTTGGGTCCATAATTACACCATGGCAATGTAAGACGGGGTTGTTTTTCTTGGATTGAACTCAGCTCATGGGAACGACTCAGGATGGCGTTGACTGCATTGGGAAGATAAATAAATAGCAAGGAGAACTTTTCCTGCCCTGGACAAGTACAGAGGGAAGCGCTTCAATGTATGTGCAGTCTCTCAGATGATTTACACATTTTCTGATGCTCAGGTCATCGAAAAATCTGGAAGGAACTCACATTTCAGCAGATCAAGGAGAATTTAAAAAAGAGACCGTCTGATTTACTGGCGAGGCTCCAAAATGGAGCGCAGTTATTCAGAATGACCACAGACGGAGAGGACTTTAATCACCTCACATGCAATTCATGTCCACAAATATCCCGACTGAGACAGAAGCAAAGCTGACATTAGTCCTTTGTGGTAATCTCAGCCCTGATAAAAACTGAAAAGGCTGCTTGGATCAAACCCCCTGCAGGCAGAACACAAAGACAGTAAATAAGATTAGAGATTCTTGGGAGATAGAGATCGACGTGAGAAGCGGAACATCAGAGGGGCCCAAACCGCAGAGCGCGATTCATCCCGGCAAACTACAAAACCACCAACCGGTTTAATGAATCATCACTGTCATTACCGTTATTGCACTGATCTCTGGGAGAAAAAAAAGGCAGCGTGGAATATTTTGGCAACACCCAACCGTCGACTGTTTCCGACATCAGACCTGGGTGAACATGAAAGATGTCACACGCACAAAACCACAAAACCACAAAACAAACCACTACAATATACACTCACACACTCACACACGCACACACACACAGCCTTCACTAAATGCTCATGCTGTCACTGTTCAAAACATCTTGCATCTTCTGAAGAGCTGCTGCTTTGACACACACACCATGAGTGTACCCAGTGTGTGTGTGTGTGTGTGTGTGTGTGTGTGTGTGTGTGTGCGTGCGCGCGTGCATGTATGTGTATGTGCCTGACTGTCTGTGTGTCCTCACCGCAGTCAGTCCCTAAGAGCTGGCAGTGTCCCAGGAGCTTGCTCTGCTCTGTCTCGGGTCCCTGCATCCAGCCACTGGTCGGCCATTGCTGGCATGGCAAACACTTGGCACAGAACAACAGGACAGGCATTCACACACGCATACGCACGCTCGCACACACACAAACGCGCATGCATGCAAGGGTGCAAACGCGTTCGGCCAGCCACTAAATCACACTGCGGAGGCTGGGCTGCTGAACGGAGCATTTTCGAAGTCCCGCAGCCCACAGTGGAACCATTTAGCGTTTTTTTTTTTTGCCGTCACGCCAGCGACGGTGCCGCACACCATTTCCCTTCGCTGGAGCTTTGAAGGAGTTTGTCAAGTGAGAACCGCCCGGCACGGTGCAGATTTTATCCTGTGAACTCTGGCGACTAAATGGCGCACTTCGCCGACGCCATAATGACTCATGGTTTCACACGCACACACACACACACACACACACACACAGAGTGCTGTTGCACAGCAGGCACACAGACATGAGTCTAGGGCACACAGACTGAAAGAGCATCCACTGCGCCCTGAACCATGGTGACCAGCTCGTATTTTGCTTCAGCGTACCCGCTAATCTAGCGGTGAAACACAAACTTAACAGCTCAGGATGGATGGTCCCGCCTGGAGCGCAGACATAAGGTCATCCTCATGCTATGAGCTGATGTCGTGTGAAACTGGCGAGAGGAGGCGATCGCCCAACGATCGTCTGTCTGGCACACGGGGCAGAAATTTTTGAGGCTGAAATGGCGGCAGCATGTGATGAAATGAAACGAGGGGAGAGAATCTGGCAAACACGCCGGCGCGTTAGTCAGAACAAAAGTATGTCTTAACGTACAGTGAGAGCTGTCTACAGGAATTTCTAAGTGGGGTTTCTTTTATGATCTCGACTGTAGCATGGAGAAGATGAGAAGAAAGTAGGTCAACAACAATAGTAGAATAGTAGAAATCTTAGTTTCAAGGTGAAAAACAAACTTGATGTAGACTTGTGCGGCCCTCAAGCATGGAACAGGTTTTTGTTTATTGCGGAGAATGATGCATATAGATTATTGTGCATATGTATGGCCTGTATATCCAATCATCTCATTCATTGAACAGGCGCCATGCAAGTTCTAAGAAAAGATGGGTATGAGCTGAGTGCTTTAGTCAGGAGGAGTAGGTTGTTCTAATGGGAGAGATCAGAAAAAAAAACATTGCTGACTTGAGAATTTGCATTTTCAACCTGACACCACACCAGTCAGGCTGAATTGAGTTCCCATTATAGGGAATTCGGACCTAATTGTTTCCCGAAAAACGAAAATCAAAATGACATAAAATCAAAAACAAAATCAATTGGACATGGGGAAATTTGTCTGTGTAGAAAAAAACTGCAGATTAGTATTTACATTAGCATGAAAGCAATAAAAAAAAAAACTCATCAATGGCCCCAACATTAAAAACTTAAATCAGTGTTTTTGGTCACACGTCACTTCAATGAGTGAGGAGGACAAACAGAGTCAGGACATCCTGATGGTGAGCTGACGACAAAAATGAAAAGCAGACCCAATGGATCAGCAGCTATCGGGCCGATCCGACCGTAAATGTCGCACGGCTCACCACAGGTCAAAGGGCACGGCCTGGACCATATTGGAGCAACTCCGTAGATGTAAAGGAACCATCAATCATATCTACACTGCGGGGACTGCTGGCGGAGCGCAGCGTGGAGTAAGGTTCTGTTTTATCACTTATTCTTTGGCGAGACGAGCAGCAGATGTAAAGGACATAGGAAGTCAGATAAGTGGAGAGCAGTGAGGAACATAGACGCCGAAGGGGGCACGGAAATTTAAAGAGCAGGGAAAGGGCAAAACAGCCCACATGGGCATAAGAGCAGGAGATAAAATGGGAAAATGGAAGAACGAATGGTTTTGCATTGCCGGTGTTCCAGATAATCTTCAAACAAAGGCTTTAAAAAATGTTCTTCACTTCCTATGCGTAAAGCTGCGGAGGGGCAAAAGCGACTTAAGTAGCTTAATTTCTGCCAAATTAACAACGGAGCACATTTGACACCCTCAGCTCTCAGCCACCTTTCACCGCTGCCCTAATGAAATTGCTCATCAGCTTCAAAGAAATTAAAAACCCTCGTGCTGGCACTGCCGGCATTAAACTCGAGGAAAACTTCCTTCCCTCGGCTTTTCGCACGAGATCAAAGTTGACCGTGCACATCAGGGGAGGTCCTGGAACTTCTTTCCTCCTGAGATGGGGCTCCTCCATACGCAGATGTTGCTCAAAATCCCTGCTGCTGGTATGATGGTCGCTGCAGCGGGGGGAAATTGCAAACACATTTTCCCTCCCAATGTGTTCCATGCCGTCATGTGTAAACGCAACGTCGCTTAAAGGGAGGGAAGTCAAACCTTCAGATGCGCCGCACACGGCCAGGTTGTCAATAAAAGAAAAAAAAACACATCGACGGGAGAAAGGGTGTCGACGGAACAAATTCAGTTAACACCCATTTTCCATTAGCAAACACAGAAAAATTCAGCCTCCTCTGCACGAGTTCTATAATACGATGCTGTTACACGGGAATCAAAAAGAGGGAGAACACACTGGAGAGCTTGTGAGAGCCAAAACCAGCTGTGAAAAAATGTGGGCAGATTCATTTTAAGTGCTGTAACTAATAAAAGCTGTCGTTGTTGAGGATCATCAAACGTCTATTAGATGTCCACGACAATTCCCCAAATCCCAAAGTGACATATTCACACTCTTTGTTTTGTCGAGACGAGGACATTCAGCCGATCACAGGAGACAAGAGAAGCGCAAATTCGTACGGTTGAGATTCTTCGCAGAACACAATTTTACTCTTCAATGTGTTGAAGGTCAGTTCAACGTGTTTGTTGACGTCGGACAAAAAAAAGCCTGAATTAAATCCAACACTGTGCAGTAGCGACACATTTGCAGCAGTCAAGGTCTTTGCCACATCTTACAGTTTTTCTTGTGAACAAAAGACAAAAATGAGACACTTTGCAGCACACCAGAGACATGCTATTATCCTGATACAATCTGGGGGAAATGTATCCATACATACATAAGACTGAAGCTGATCAATGGCTGGGAGATTAACGAGGTGGAAGGACAACTATCTCACACAGCACATAAGGACTTAACTATGAGCCCTTCTTATATGTGCCTATCTACATCTCCGAGGACCTCCGGGGGCCTCTGAAGTGGAGCCAGAACCCTGAGACCAGGGGGTGATGTCATCACTGCTTCAGGTCGTCCTCTTGTCTCTCTGTCTCCCACTGATAAAAGTGCCGGCCCAGAGCTTGCACTGTGCCAGTCCTCTGGAGCGGCTTGGACAGTGCCTGGCTCTGTGACACAAACACACTGCCATGCTGTTACCAACCAACCAACCAACCTGAGCCGTGCGCGAGGGAAGGTTCGTTTTTCGAAAGGAGGTTGACACAAAGAGTCCCGCAACTGAACTGTCACTTTTATATATGAGATTGTGTATATATACACACATACATATATATCATTTTTTAAAATCGTGATTAATCGCAGAATGCTTATAGTTAACTGCGCTTAATCGCGGTTTGAAATGCATGTGTAAAATTCTGTTATTTTGCATTTCAAGGCAGTTTTAAGCCGATAATAAGTATTTCTTACCAGAAATCGGCCAGATGGGCCAACTATGGGCTCATAAAACAGACAAAAAGGCTCACGTTTGAAATGCAATTAAAAAAATTAACACGTTAATGTACCGTATTGAACTAATCGCGATTAATGCTTTAACGCTGACAGCTGTATACATATATAAATATGTATACATACATACATATATGTATAGTATATACAGTATATGTGTGTATATATATATATATATATATATATATATATATATATATATATATATATATATATATATATATGTACATATATATATATATGTAAAATTACTTTTCTGCATTCACAACTTAAACATAGAAACGCTGCCCGCAGCATCTGCAGGCATCATTGTGGCACACAGTTGCGTCCACGCGAGGAGGAAAGGGGGCTTCCTGTCTGGGAGCCATGGCCTGACGGCAGCATGGTCACGTCTTGTTTCAAGGGCCTGCTGTAGGATTGTCACGCTCATTAATCTCAGTTGGGGCCACTTTCCCACAGAATGACGGAGCAGCTGGAGCCATGTGGGACGGAAACAATACTTCTCTTCCTGCCTCCTCTCCACTCTTCTCCGCTCACGTCCTCTCACCTTGTTCTTCCTCTGCATGCTCATCCCCGAGTTGTCGACTCGCCGGAAAACAGCGGCTGCTGCCAGCCAGCGCTGCTTCCTCTCCGCAGCGTGAAGCAGACATGCCGTGACATCAGCCCCGTGTCTTTAAGGTCTTCTAACCCGAGCGCAACATGACCCTCTGTCTCTGCATATGGAGAGGCAACCCTCCCCCCGCCCCCCGACAACCCTTCCCCCCCGAGCCATTAGAACACTGCAAACCTATTTCAGCAAATGTAAAATAAACAGGCAGATTATTTCTTCACACTCCTCTGACCACGTTGGTCTCAAGTGAACCGCGATCTCTGGCATTACCGACTCAGCGGATACAGCCATTAGTAAATCTGCGCGTGGAATAACATGGATGGCGGGGCAAATAATGGCTTCCAAAAGCTTTGTAATAACGCCTGTGTTTGTTCCTTTCATATTTTTATTAATGTGTGTTTTTCTAACTTGTGGTAAATCCTGCCCTTCCAAGAGCAACAATGAATAATTCTGCAAAATGGAACAAGGTGCGGCGGGGGGAACCTGGCTCATTGAGGTAACTGTTAATCTTGGACATGTGAGGCAGACTGTTGCAGCAGTTTCTCGATTACGCACAATTTGCAGTACCAGGTTGAAAAATATCTTGGTTTCGGCACTCCTTGTCCCCCTTTGGCAACTGTATGACCCCCTCCCTTTATCTTTTCAAGCTCCTTTATTTTCCCCTTACTTGCGGCCACTGTCCTCCTCTGCTTCTTGTCAACCACCACTTCATCAGAGAGTCAAAGAGTCCACCACTTTCAAGCTCTCTCTCACTCTCTCTCTCTTTCTCTCTCTGAGGTCTATTTATCTCAGTTCGGACAGAAACTTCAATTACATCTTGGACGTTGGATTCTTTCGGTGCCCACGGCTGACTACGTCGACAGACATGCCTCCTTGAAGTTGGAAACCCAGGTCAGAATGTTGGGGGAAGATTGATCGTCGTCCATTTGGTAAAACACGGCAATAATAGATTGGCCCTTGCAACGTTCCTTGCTTTCCTGACCAACAAATGGAACGCTGCCAGTTACGTTGTGGCATCAATCCTGGCTCATAATTGAAACTTCTGTTGTTAATGATACACACCACAGCTGTTCTTGTATAAAACCATGGATGGTTAACTGGTCTTTTCAGCATCCAACTTCATCTTTATCATCCCTCAGCTTCTGTGCTGTATTGGTCACCAGTCTTGAGTGGTAAACAGTAACTCTCTCTTTGTGACAGCCACTTCATCAATCTGCCAATCACACATGGATGAGCTTGATCGTCAATGATGGCATAATCATGTCCCTTCATTCTTGCCTCGACAATTTCCTTAGCAGTTTTTTTGACAGCGGGCCACTGCAATGATTTATCTTTGATGGCTCCTCCTTAACTTAAAACTCAAATCCCCATTTCTGCCTCTGATACAGTCTCAGGGTGGGAAATAGAGGGCAACATATACATCGTGACCTGCTTTCTTGCAGTAACGGAGGCATTAATCTTCTCTAGGAATGGACCTCATATTTCAGCAGAGATGCTGATGACTAGAAAGGTAAACATGTTTCCTATTGGCGAAATGTTTTTTCAGAACCTGTCTCGACTATTAGATACATTGTGTTGTTACTGCCTGCTCCAGAACAGTCAGGGAAAGTAAAGACTGGCTGATTTTGTAGCTCAGTACATTTTCTTTAAGTGTTCGTTTTAAGAGCTGACAGGTGATTACTTGATCTTAAGCGGCTTTGGTTTATGTGATCTGTGGTATTCAGCAACAGGACTGTCCATCCACAACACCCAAACCCACTCTCATATATCTCTCAGATCTTTCTCATTCATTCTTTGGACAAGAAGAGAAGCCAGCCAACAGGAAAACTACATCCTTGCCACAGCAAACAGAGTAACGTCTGCACGAGTTACAGATAAATATAAAGAGTAGGGGTACGAAAACCAGAGAAAAGGAACCTTTTCAACTGTCGTTTAATTGTACTGTGGTTCCCCAGAAGTAATCCAAAACAGATTTTCAACACTAAAATAAAACACACTTGCAGTCGTCTCGAAATGCTTCAGCACAAAGACCTGATTCACAAGCTACCTGATTACACACCACCAAACATAAAAAGTCACAGATGTGGGTAAACTGCTAAAAAGACACAGATGGGGCTGGAACTGTCTTTGTTATGGTTCACGAGACTTGACACACTATACTCTCATATAGTCACCCATTATAATTGAGTGAGTTGCTTCCTGCAAGAAAAATAAAAACACTTACAGGTCCCATATTATGGGAACAAAAACTTCACCACTGATTTCTATCTTTAGCATGACACGGAACTTCCCAGAAATGAGAGAAGTCATTCCTTAACGCTAATTTAATTATCCTATTTTTTCCCAATTTCTTTAGCTACCCACAGACTCCATGTCTCCCCATCCTAACATGTGGAATGTATAACAAATTGTCAGCTCAGCAGCCCAAAGTTTGTGGCAGGATGTAAACACAAGGCTAAATATGATGCTATCTGGAGATCAATTGTATTTTATTTTTTTTTTTCATTAAGATGAATCAAAACATTAATAAAGCAGAACTTTATCGGGCTGCTTCACTGGGCTTCAGGATTTAAAGCAATGTTTAAAATGGATACAGCGTGGGACCTTTAAAGGGTGCAGATTAGAAACTCACCTTCTCGACACTCCTCTCCAATGAATCCGGGGCAGCATCTCCACTCCAGGGACGTGACCTGCTTATAGGTGACTTTGAAGGACGGCCTAACCAGGGTCCTGTAACTGGAGGAAACACAATGTTTCATAAAGTGATACCTTTGTACATCTGTACAGCAACATTTAATTGTGTACTGGAATTTGGAATTTTGTTTGTTTTGTTATAAAAGGGGTGCAGCTTTGAGTCTGTTAAAAACTGACAATCTAATCGGGGAAGATGAGTTGTCTCTGCGTTACCTGATGACTTTGGTGCAGGGTCCGGGCCATCTACATCCTTGTAAAACTCTCTGCACTGTGGTTTCTGTCCCATTGTGCACCTGACAGGACACTGTTTTGGAAACAGTGTACTGACACCAATTCCTAAAAAAGAAGAAGAAGGAGGAGAAGAAGTGGATTCAGAAATACCATGAACTGATTCCTGGCATAAGAGACAATGACAATGACTGTAGATGCAGTTTTGGAGAGAAGGTTTCAGAAGCATTAGCATTGAGGGATCAAAGCTAATGCACCGCACATGCGCTCACCTGAGCTGGGTTCGGGGGCCGGTTCCTGGAGGTCCACTGCTGCCGCTCTGCTCCGATTTGATGCGCTGCCGCTGCACGGTGATGCTCGGGAAGTGATAAACAAAGCTCGTTCCTTCAGAAATGCCGGCTAAACTCATCCACACGCACAAGGCGTAAAGCGACGATAAAGCCAACATCTTTGTGGGGAAAAAACGTAATTCCGCAGCGAATAACAATGTTGGTGTCCGCTACAAACTTGGAAAGAGGAAGAAAAAAAAAAAAAAGCTAAGAAATTGTTTTAGAAACCCTCAACGTGTCGGTCATTTCGTGGTCCCACGACGACAAACTAGCTGACCCTCTCAAGAAGAGCCCACAACGAAATGACACACAGTCTGTTCCTATAGAATAATGCTGCTGGTTCCTGGAGTTTGACGCGGAGCCGAAGACTTGAGGAGTCAAATATCCATCGTGCGTAAAAGCGCGCCGTGTGTGAGGGCTGGAGACGGAGTGCGTAAAAGCGCATCTGGTCCTGATCGAAAAACCACGACCCTTCAGATTTTTACATAGGTCCACTTACGCGAACATAACGAGATTGAATTCACAGCAAGTGAACGCTATCGCAGTGTTTTCCTATTGACGTCCCTCTCCTAATTGCTAAACTAATGATATAATGAGATGAAGGTAATAAGAATTAATTATGATAAATGCGGTCGTTTTCACCACTTTGCGCTTCACATCCGAGACTGTTTACAATTTGGCTAAAGGTTTGGCCAAGTAAAATATTATGGCAAAAGTCTTGGACAGGACTTCTTTGTTTGAAATATAGCTTAGTCAAGATGCCAAATATTTCTTTGTTGCCAAATATTTCTTTGTTGCATTAGGTGCCAGACAGTGACGTCAACAAACGTCAGCCAATTTCCTCCACAAAAAAAAGACAAATAGTAGCAAGCATTTGGCACCTTGACCGAAGTCTAAAAGTGGACAAATTGTCTCACTGGTACTTAGCTGTAATTAGCCCAAATATTCAATATTGTAAGTCAGAAAAAAAAAAAAGAATAAAAAAAGAAGCAGATTTGGAATAGAAAATGCAAGTAGCATGCTCATATTTTAACATCAAGATGCGTTCTTTAGAAGAGCAACTCTATATGTTGATATAATCTTAAGAAGCAGTGATAGTTTTAGTGTTTTTGTTGCTATGTGTTGTTTTCCCGTCCCCCTTTGTACGTCAAATAACTCAAGACAATGCACATTTATTAAAGGAACTATAATCCGCGTTAATCACCTAAAATATCGTGTGACATGTTTTATTATTCACTTGGCACTCAGCTTTTAACTGTCACATTTGTTTACTGCATTGGCCTCTTGGTTTTAAACGCATCAGTTCATAATTGTTACTGATTTGAAAGAAAATGAAAGTCAAACCAACGGTTTCCGATTTCGGTTGATTCGGAAAGAAGAGAGATGAACGCTGAAGGAGTGTTCCTGGTCAACAGCGCTCCCTGCTGGCGGTTAAAGCCGAAGTGCAAGCGGGCTTGCAGGAGCAGACGTGTCCCACTTCCTCTGACTCGTAAGTAGGCAGATGGAGGCAGTTGGCACAGGGAGCAACATGGGTGAAAAAGCCGACGTGGAAAATGCGGAAAACCTTTTTGAACCATACATCGAGTCTGTGCGCCAGCAGCTGGAAGACCAGGACCCCATTTTCCTGATCGGTGTTATCGTGGCGCTGGCTGTCGTTGTCATTACCTGTGGTAAGAATTCAAAGAAGGCTTCTTAATAGCATTAGCTTTAGCATGCTGTGACAAGCAACGCTACTACGGGCGAGCACTGCTAGTACAGCGTGCTTCAAGGTCTGGCACTGCGGCGGTGTAAGGTGTTTCTCCGGCGCCTAATGTCGGACTCGTAACACAGTATTTTAGTGAACGTCATGCCATGCTTCCACTCGTGGCTCGTAGGCGAATTAGCATGCTTGGCTAAAGGCAAAAATAAGCTAAAGCATCGTCATCAGCCGCCCACTGCGCCGCTTCCTTCCGCCTGCTGCGGATTGACTATTTTGTTTTTGTTTTTTTTAAACTTAAGATTTCCAACCACGTGGCAACTTAACCTCTCTTTTTTTATTTACCTCCTCAGTGTTTCTAAAGTATTTTCTCTCAAGCAAAACAGTCAGAAGTGCTGTGCTGCTGGTCGGACTGTGTGACTCAGGGAAAACCCTCCTCTTCAGCCGGGTGAGTTGAGTTCGATCAAACGTCATTAGCGGCCCGCGCGTTGACAGTCTCGGGCTGTCCGGCTGACTTGATGATGATAATGCTGATGATGAGTGTTGTTGGGATTACTCCATAAAAGTAGTTTAACTACTGATTACTCCTTTGAAAAGTAGTCTAATTGCTTCTTTATCTACTTTGTTTCATAAGTAATCAATTACGAATTAATTTAGTTTAGTTTTGTTTTTTAAGATAAAGTAACAGTTGCTCAGTGCTTTGGAATGAACTTTATTAAAGTGCAAATTTTGAAATTCCGAATATTGCCTCTGTCCTCAACATGAATGAATGTGAACAAACACAAACTGCACATTTCACAGAACAAACTCATGTACAGCACTGGTGCCTTTTGCACAGCCCATATTGCTAAAATAATTAGAAGCAGAGTAGTTAAAAGATCTCTACTGTGCAGAGTACTGCTGCTGACTCACTTGTAAACATGGCTTTCAACAATTTATGAGGTTCGACGTGGATATTTCCGAAGTTGAGAATGTCTTGTTTCCTGCACATTACGTACAACGAACAACAATATTCTTTGATTTATACTCAAAATAATGTTTGTATT
Organism: Nelusetta ayraudi; assembly: GCF_046127955.1. Lineage (NCBI taxonomy): Eukaryota > Metazoa > Chordata > Actinopteri > Tetraodontiformes > Monacanthidae > Nelusetta > Nelusetta ayraudi. The sequence goes on along the minus strand of NW_027466098.1, from coordinate 9,664,953 downwards.
TGCAGCTGTCAGACGCAATCGCTGTTTTGTTTTTTTGTTTTGTTTTTTGCCGCCGCCATGCTTGTTTTGGTGCGTCGTCACATATCACTGACGTTGCATGCACGGGCTGCATCATCAATCTGCGACATTGTTGTTTCGGTTGTTTTTCTAAATTTCAGACATTTTGTGGATGATAAGACATTTTTAGCTTGCAACATATTTCAGAAAAGTACAATAGAATCGTTACTTGATACAGTAATTATGATATAATTAACATTTTTTTTGCCACAGTATTCCCGTTACATTACTCTGTTACTCAAAGTAGTTTAATTACAGTCGTGGATTACTCAGTAATAGATTACTTGATGATGATGACGATGTCTTTCTGGTGTTTGGCAGCTGCTGTCGGGGAAGTTCAAGCGCACGCAGACCTCCATCACTGACAGTAGCGCTCCCTACAGAGCGAAAAACGACCGGGTGAGTTAGAAGCTTGCAGTCTGCTTGTTGTGGTTTCCTTCTGCGGTGCGTGCGCAACAGCGTCACTCCTCCCGCATCCTCTGCTCAGGGCAGCACCTGGACCCTGATAGACCTCCCCGGACACGACGGTCTTCGTCCTCAGTACCTGGAGAAGTTCAAATCAGCCGCCAGGTGAGAGCCCGAGGGCCTCTCCTCTAACGCGAACGCACTGCCTGGTAGAGGTGATGTGCTGACGTCTCGCTTTCTCTCTTCAGAGCAATTGTCTTTGTAGTGGACAGCGCCATCTTTCAGAAGGAGGTGAGAGACGTGGCGGAGTTCCTGTACGTGCTGTTGACCGACACTGTGATCTGCAGGAATGCCCCGGCCCTCATTGTTGCGTGTAACAAACAAGGTGCGACAGCCTCTCTGCTGGGGAATCCACCCGTTGCCTCTCTTTTCAGTATACATTTCCACTAACTCGTGTTATGTTTTACAGACATTACAATGGCAAAATCGGCTAAATTGATCCAACAGCAGCTGGAAAAGGAATTGTAAGTCAGTTGCAATGCACAGTTCTACTTCAGCTGTTTCCATGGCTAACGAGAATGAATATTTTATTGTGTCTGCCTCTATATTATAGTGTCTGATTACATGCAGCTGTGTGCATACTACTCAGGAGACAGCAGTGTAAAGCTATACAGATGGATTTTGTCACTTTTTGCCTGCTCCCCTGCAAAACTTGCAGTGAAATGAATTGAAAAAGGTCATGTTGCTCCCATGTTGTTACCCAAAATATTTTTTCAAAGAATTTTGCAATCTTTTTTTTTTTCTTAAGTCACCATCCGTTTATACCACTTTAGACCATTTCGTGTTTGGGTGTAGGAGCACAATTTCCCCTCATATATGTCATCAGTGGTGCCCTTATGCTGCGTTCAGACTGCAGGCGAATCTGATTCAAATTTGGATTTTGGCTGGCAGTCTGAAAGCGGCCTCACAGGTGTTCAAACCACCATGTACCTGACACTCCTACCTGCCTGTTTCCCTGCAGGAACACTTTACGGGTGACCCGCTCCGCAGCCCTGAGCTCTCAGGACGGCTCAGTCGGCGGCAGCGCGTACCTGGGAAAGAAAGGCAAGGACTTCGAGTTCAGCCAGCTGCACGTCAAGGTGGAGTTTGTCGAGTGCAGCGCCCGTGGCAGCAAGGGCGAAGACGGCGAGGCAGACCTAGAGAGCCTTGAGAAGATCCTGGCCAAGCTGTAACCTGGGCTTCTTTATGCAGAGTTTGCCTCAAAGACGTCTAACGAGCGTCTACAGCCGCCTCGCTGATCAAAGGAGGAACGGACACGTTTGACAGGTGCAGCCCGTCAAACGGTCCGCACCAGATGGACTCTCATAATCCAAAATGACATTACAGGTGGATGAATGTTTGATGCATAACCAATCTAAATACACCAAAAAGACTGTGATATAGCAGCCTGTTAAGTTGCTCAACTGTGCTGAGAAACTGCGTGCCTATTTAGTGTGAATCTTACTGTGAACATCTGATTCGAAGTGCTTGGTTTGGTTTGTGAAGAAACGTGTTTGAAATGTTTGGTTTTTTTGGTTAATTACAACAGTTCACCGTCAGCCGATTTAACTGATGGAAGTCAAATCTACAGGTTTGCTCTAATTTGGTCTGTTTTCAAGTAAATGAATTTAGCTTTCAGCCCTGTGCCATTGTCTGGTTGTTCATTTCATTTCATTGAATGTATGTGTGTGAAGGTTCTGGTCGATAAATGTTTCATTTCTTTATGACCTGTTTTTGTTGCGGAATGACGGCACAAATGGCAAGCCCCATTAACCGGACAGAGGAGATATCTATTGGGTATTTATTATCCTGTAATTTAAAGAAACCGAACAGGGTTAATAATTACCTTGTAGATAAAATGTGTCATGTTTGAAATGTTACAACCTGAGAGGGGCTTTCTGCTTGCTTTATGTTTTGAACATAGGTTTGAAATAAAATGCATCTTTCTTTACAAAAAATATAATCACGTAAATTTACAATTTGTTTAGTATAATGTGGCAATTTTATAGGCCACAAAGTATATTGAGGCCATATAAAGTACATGAATGTATTAAGATTCATTTAGATTCTGGGCTTAAAAACAGAACAGAAAAGCAAGTTCAAGCAAACTTTACACTTCTGATTTAATAAAATTTTATGACACAGCAGCACTCTTCAAAGATTTCCTTTTTAGTGGTTCTGCCCAGCGTTCAGACTTTGTTCAAATCAATTAAAGTTTACAGCTTATCACAGAGGGGTGTGTAAAACTTCAAAGAAGTAGGAAACACACATGGGCCACAACACATACGCTATATGTGAGGCAGCGCGTGGACCGACAGACTGGAGCTCTGGTCTGCAACCACCACACTGGGCTCTCCTTTCAGCACAGTGGGACACAACCAGTTCACTTTGTCCCCGTGACTGATGCACAGTTTAGGCCCGAACTTCTCCTCCTTCACATCCTCCGAACCTCCTGCCTCTTCCTTCTCCTCCTCCTCCTCCTCCTCCTCAGCACCTTCCCTCTCTGCTCCGAGTTCAGACTGACCCTTCGTCTTGTCTTGCAGCTTTTCTTTTCGCTTAACCTTGGCTTTGCCCTTCCGGCGATGACGTGCGGCCTCTCGACTTTTGGCCTTTGCCTCTGGACACACCACCGGGTGCTTGCTGAGGTCCCAAAGGGCCACCTGACCGTCGTTCCCTCCAGTGACGAGCCAGTAGGGGTGTGGCAAAAAGCTGAGAAAGTGAGCTTGCGAGGCTCCCTGACTGTGCGCCTTGACTGCCCCCTGCTGTTCCAGTTTTGAGCCAGCGCCAATCCGCATCAAATGGACGCATCCGTCTTCTGCCGCGCATCCCAGAATATTTCCGCAGCTGGCCACAGACAGGCAGTGGGCCAGCGGGGGGTTGAAGAGCTGCCCAGGACGCTGCTGATGGTCGTCTTCTTCCTCCGCTGCATCCTGCAGGTTAGAGATCCATAGAGGGCGGGTCTTCTGCAGCCCCCAAAGCATCACCTTAAAGACACATTTCAATAGTTATTATGGTCATTTCACAGTCTGATGACAACATCTTGTTTCATCAGGAAGTTAAAAGGACACATGTATGCTGGATAAATATTATAAAGGCTCTACTAGAGTTCAGATTGATGGGAGTAATATGGGATTATTAAATTCTTCTTTACCTGCATGTCGAGTCCAGCAGACAAAAGGTTGTTGGGCCTGTGAGGCCTGAAGGCCACAGACGAGCAGATGTTTGTGTGTCTACGAAGAGTCCGGCATGCTTTTCCAGTGGGTAGTTCCAGTACCCGCACGGCCCCCGAGTCATCCGCCACCGCCAGGGCCGAACCCGTCTCGTTCAGAGCCAAAGCGTTGATCTCTTCCTCCCCTGCACCTTCAAACGCTTCAATGGGACCCTTCAGGTTTCGCGGGTCCACCACGCTGACCTTGTCTCCGTGAGAGACAAAGAGGTGGCCTGGAGCTGCGGGTGAAAACACGACACTGGTGCTGTCGTCTTCACCAGGTAAAATGAGACGGCCCACGATGGTTCCATCCTGGCTCCACACTGTAACTTCTCCACCCTCTGAGCCTGAAGCGAGGAGACCTTCGGGGCCTGGAGACGCTCCAACACACAGTATGGATGTTGAGTGGCCCCCTGACCACTGTTTGGCCATGGTGACCTGACAATAAGTTTAAAAGAAAAGAAACAAAATGAATTTGTTTTGTTTTGTTTTAAGCAATGTTAACATTTGATATTGAAGAACGTATCCAAACAATTCAAGCCATCATTAGCACATGGTTTACTCGTCTAAATTCAATTAAGTCAGAACTTTGGAGCCACAAAAAATTACTTTCGGCAAGCACGGTAGTTCTGTATGCCAGAATGGTTGTGGCTTTGGCAACCATTACAATACAGTACAATTGAAATAAAGTCTTTTGGGGAAAGTTTTTTTTGCTGACAAATAATGCAGCATTTTTCGAATGTGTTTAACTGACATATATAGATATTTTAAAATTTGTATTTAATAATTGAGGTATGCTGTTCAGAATAATTAGACTTACTAGCACAAGTGGTGCCTTTAAGCCCAAATATATCAATGTAAACATGTCGTCATCGCCGTTTCGATTTTTATTTTTTATTTTTTATTTTTTAATCTCAAGCAGAATCTACCTCCCACGACAATATTTAGTTAAATTAGTTTAAAACCAACTGAGACAATTAACACGTAATAAACACGAGATGAGTCTCGTCTATTTTGATGTTGAGCTATCGCTGAATATGCTAACTTCGAGAGCTAACGTGTATGAGTTAATGTTTACCGATGTCCCGTTCAGTGAACCGCGTCGCTTCGTTAACACACATGGAGTTCTTTATTTGTTGACATACAAATATAGTTGAAACAAAAGCGTCACTCTTAAATATTTGGATAAAACAGAGTTCAAACTACCTTCTGAAGTGTCCGGAGATCTCAGCTGCAGCCTACCATGTGGATCTGAGTCGCCTAATGATGACGTGAGACCAGGACTTATTGTCCATTTTTCTCGTTAACTAGGTAAATCCTGTGAAAACAGTTTACGTCTTTAATATTATATAACATTAAATGTAAAGATAAAATTATTAATGAAAAACCTCAAAAATTGAAATGTGAAGCATATTAAATGTATCAAATTAACTTGTACTGTATTGTGTTGAGCACTGATATATGATTGTTATTCGTAAGAATAATTTGTCATTAGTAAAACTGCACAAGCCATGTGCTTCATATATGGGTTATTACATAATTTTCTACAGAGTAGGACATGACGCAGGCCTACAGAAGCGCTCGTTCACCACCTGCAGAAAAAGGCGAACAAGCACCCAGAGCACAGGGGAGGCAGATCATTATATCACTGTTCAGCAGGTCCCCCTGGCCGGCCTTCATTTCCACAATGGATGCTCTCTGCTGATTCATTCAAAGCTGTAGATCTGATGAGTGTGGTCCATTTCTGGGTCAGTGAACAATGGGGGTAACACTGCTCTGAAAGGGGAACAGAGGAGGCCATAGTTTTCAGATCCACACTCCGACATCACAACCTACCTGACCTTGAAGCACTGCAGGTCTCCCACAAGACTTTGGATGTAAGTAACCTGCAGTTTATCTTTTGTCTCTGTGCCTTATTGGTGCAAAATGCTACTTCCTCTTGTTGAGACATCTCACATTTAAGGTTTCAGCAAGTAGAGGGATGTGGTAGGTGTGAGTCTAGAGTTGCTAAACTGTCTCAGAGTTTCCTGACAACTTGACAAGTCCTTCTCTGTTGCAAAGAAGCATTACTTAATTCTTAGGTGCCTTAACTGTAACTGAAAGTCGGGTTGTCATGCAGAGAATTCAGTCAGGTATGGAATTTATTCACAGGGGGTTTAAATTTCATGGTAATACTAGATATTATGACAGCAGTAATGCCATAAAAAAATGAAACGTGAATATGATTGGATTATACTCACTCAAATACTTTAACCGCTGGAAATTCTTTGCTAACTTGATTTCGTTTAATGCCAAAATAGATTTTCCAACATTGCATTAATCTTTGCATTTCTTTCATTCGGTGCACTTTTTAATTCCCCGCAGGAAAAACAGTCACAGTGTAACTTCTGAGTAGACACCTTCATTTATATCTATGTTGCTCTGAAGATATTATGCGTCATAAAGCTTGCTGTCATTTCACTGTTGTATTTTCCCCCTAACTTTTAGACTAATGTTATGTTTCAAGGTTGTTACGGTAGAAATTCCTTTTGTAAAGGCAGACTGACATCGATACATTTACTAGTATGCAATATCCATCAGGGGATAAAAGCTAAATTAGCAAATGGCTTTAAATAAAATAAAATAATTAAAATAATTAAACATTAATTTTTGCACAATTTGGTGAATTATACCACATTCTGTTACTGTATCGTGTCATGAAATACCATCAGTATTGATGTGTTTAATATACAGAACATGTCCATGTCTCAAAATATATCAGTTATATCAGCACAGTTCAAAATGTGCCTAGTGTTGATGTTGTTGTTAGAAATCTAAACTAGAATAAGAAGCAATTTATTGCGACTGAGGTCGAGTGTCAATTCTCCACAGAAGACTTTCCTGGAAACAGACGCACACCAGAGGGTATGAGGTCCCCATACTTCCCAGCGAGGACCGTACTCTTCCGCAAAGAGCCAAGCGGAGTGACCTACCGCATCCCTGGGCTGCTCTTCCTATCCCGTTCCAGATGCTTCCTGGCCTTCTGTGAGGAGAGACTCAGCCCATCAGACTCAGAGGCTCATCTGCTGGTCATGAGGAAAGGAACTTTTTACAGGAACTATGTCGAGGTCAGTGTGTCCGCGCGTCGCCCGGACTTGAGAAACATGAAAGGTCGCAAAAGAAATATTAGCCTTTCAATTTGAGATTATTTTTGTTCCAACGGATGCCGGTAGTGCATTCACTCACAGTTTTTATCTTTTCTTCCAGTGGGATGACATGCGCGTTCTGGCCAGTGCCTTCCTGCCAGGCCACCGGTCCATGAACCCTTGCCCTGTGTATGATGAATTCACCGGTACTCTGTTCCTCTTCTTCATCGCTGTCCTGGGTCACACTTCAGAGTCCTACCAGCTGGTGACGGGCAAGAATGTGACTCGGCTCTGCTACACCTGCAGTACCGATGATGGCGCCACCTGGAGTCCTGTGACGGACCTCACCAAGAAGGTCATTGGAGACACCATCAAAGGTCCTGTGTGCTCCATCTTTTCTTTAAAAAAAACTGAAGAGTTCTTAGTGTCTTTAATGTTCTTTCTTGCCATACGAGTGAGCTGTCTGTAAATGGCATGTCACAACTTGACTGAATGGCTCACCGACAAACAGACTGATCAGAAGCTGTGCGTGAGATGACAAGAATTTAGTGAAAGCTGTGAGGCATTGTGGCTAATGTTGAGGTAGCAGGACCAATGTCTATTGTGACTTTGTGACTCCTCACAGCAATAGGAAGTCTCTCAGCAGCAGTGTTGGCGAGTAATCTATTACTAAGTAATCCACTACTGTAATTAAACTACTTTTTTAATGACAGTGTAATGTAACGGGATCACTGTGGCGAAACTGGTAGTTATGTCATAATTACTTTATCAAGTAACGAGTAATCAGTAGTTGGATTACTTTTATGGAGGAATCCCAAAAACACTGCTCAGCAGTTAAATGATGAGGATTTGTCCACTTTGAATGTGATAGAGTAGTGATATATTTCTTGAAGAATGTTTTTCACAATACAGTATAAAAACTAAACAAAAAATGAAAAAAAAATAACGTGTACTGCTCGATTGTTCAATAGTTATTTTGAATACAAGCGGTCAGTTAGATCGTGGATATGAATGGATTCCACAGTTACAGTTGCCAGCTGGCCTGCCAGGTTGACCCCTTCCTTCTCTGCTTGCAGAATGGGCCACCTTCGCTTTGGGCCCAGGTCACGGCATCCAGCTCAAGTCCGGCCGTCTGCTGATTCCTGCCTACGCGTACCACATTGACTGCAAAGAGTGCTTCGGACAGCTCTGCCAGACCTCCCCACACGCCTTCTGCTTCCACAGTGATGACCACGGGCGGACCTGGCGCTTCGGCGAGGCGGTGCCGGGGCCGGAGAGCGTGGAGTGTCAGATGGTGTCCGTGGACGAGGAGGATGGGACTAATGTCTTGTATCTCAACGCGCGCAGCACTCTCGGATACAGGGTGCAGGCCCTCAGTCTCGATGACGGAGCAGCGTTCCAGGACGGCCAGCTGGTGCAGCGGTTGGTGGAGCCTCACAACGGTTGCCACGGTAGCGTGGTGGGATTTCCTGCACCGTTGCATTCTCTCGGCCATCGCCCTAAACATCGCTGCAGGCACTGGACGTCTTCTCTCGGCTTCTCGGATCACAGCCACCTGCCCTCTGCAAACACCGGCGCTAGTCCTTCACTTAATCACAGCGCCCCGCCCAACTTCCTCACCCCTACCTGGGTAGTATACTCCCATCCAACATGGACAACCGCACGCAAGGACCTGGGAGTGTTCCTCAGCTTGTTCCCTCGTGATCCAGACAGCTGGCGTGGCCCCTGGGTGATCTACGAGGGCCCCAGCGGGTACTCGGACCTCGCCTATTTAGAACTGCCCGCCGCTTCGCCAGGTTCACCGCCGGCTGTGGCCTTTGCCTGCCTGTTTGAGTGCGGCTCCAAAACGGCCTACGACGAAATCTGCTTCTGCATTTTCACTCTCTATGAGCTCATTGACAATCTGCCTCAGCAGGAAAGTAACGACTGTGCAAGCAGAAGAAAGCAGAGTCGAGGGTCTGAGACGAGACCAGGAGGCAGTTCGAGGAGTCGAGATGCTCGTAGCGGACAGATGCTCCACTCGATGAAGACGAGGAAGAAGAGCAAGTTGACTGAGATATGTGCTCTGTGTTAAATTTTCTGGTTCAATATTGAGTTTATGCTTCTTTCTATTGTATTATCTGAGTGTCCACTTTAATGGAACAAATGTTAAGATTTAATAAAGTTATTCTGACTCTACTTCTCACTTTGGACAAGGTACTCTGAGGTGTTCTTGAAGAGGTGTCTTTATTGTGACCCCCTGTGCAATTTGTCTTTTCGATTTGACTAGATTCTGATGGTGCTATGTGCCTGGTGGAGCCCCCTCATGCCACAACAGACCTTGTAATGGCAAGTAGGCAATACTTACAAGTAGGCAATAGAAAGACTTTGCCAAGTGGTAGTTTTAAGTATATTGAAATATATCACTCACTTAGAATAAAGAACACCAGGAAACTGTCTTCTGCCTTTACAGGAGATCCAAAAAGGCATATGAAGGGAACATCTTGATATGATACTTATAACTATAACTCTCCTCCTATTCACTTTTCTTTACATTCTGGTTGGTAAAAGAGCTTGGCTGTGCGGCAGCAGCAGGAGGGTCCCTTAACCTTGACTGCAGATTGACACAGTGAGACGGATGTTCAGTAAACACCAGAGGATCATTCTGTCGAATTTGTGTGCAATTGCATCATTTAATGCCCTCCTTAGGTATTCCCAGTTACCAGTAAAAGATTTTAAAAATGAAACCGCTGGGGGAAAAAATCCCAAAAACCGACGAAGAAATGCAATACTTGGAACTCCAGATTTGGAGGGCATTTATACAAATTGATATACTGGAGCACAAGTTAGAAAACTAAATTAGCTCTTTTATTTGTAGGAAATAAAGTAGACCAAATCAAACTTGTATTATATCTTTGACTGCGGCGACGTTTTAAGAAGGAACTTTAAATTGTTTGACAAAATCTTTAAACTCATAAAAAAAAAAATCCAAAATCTAAATTTCTATCACTCTGTCTTTTCATTACCACAGTTGACCAGCTGCCCTCTGGAGGTTACAAAACTATGTGCAGATTTGATCCTTTGTTGACATACACTTGCTTGCCAACATGTTCTCCCAACAGATTTGATCTAATCACGCGCTAATGGACCTCAGCTGTTTACCACATCACTTCTCATCAAACTCTTCATACATCATTTTTTGCAGACGGCTTTAGAGCACGTTCAAGGAACAGAAACCGATAAAAACGGAGCAGTTTGTTTGTTTAGGAGGAAATGGCATAAACAGGAAGAATCTGGATAGTCTCTTTGCTCTCCTCCCCCCTTCCTCTGTTACACAACTTTTTTTTTTTTTTCCTAGCAAGAGGCTTATTTAGCAGGCTGCACTCTCGCCAGCAGCATCTTCTTTTGACTAGCACCTGTACTTTGCAGTGCAATACAATGAGTTTGGCACTTGTTGTTATTCTTGTGGCTTTTCAAACTGGGGCGAGTGGGAGCCCCAGCGTGACAATGATGCCTGAGATCCACTTGGGGTCCAATCCTTCCAGCGGCGTCCCGGACACAGCGGGGGAGGCACATTTTTTTGAAGAGGTAAGACTTTTTTTTAAATGCAAAAAAAACAAACACAGTTAAGTAAATTATTATGTTTTATTGCAATATTTATTATGTCAAGACCTTTTTTGTACACAGTACAAAAGCCAGTGTTCAAGTCAAAACTGAGCTCTCCAAACCAAGCTCAACCAACATCCAGCTGCAGAGCCAGTGGGTGTCAGTGGGATTTCAAATCATGATAATAAATATGTTTCGTTTGGGAGACAAAATAGTTCTAACTTCAACAATAGTAAAATTTTTAAGATCAGTAACATCAAGGACAACAAGGATGGATGGGAAGACGGGGGGGGGGGGGGGGACGAATGTCACAGTTAGACATTTCAAAAAGCTGGGTGGGTGCGGCACCTTTCAGCTCTTCCACTTGTTCTTTTTAGCGGGCAGCTGCCCTGTTGCCTCCATATACTTGTGGACGAGGTCCTCCTGTGTGGCCGGCAGGCAGGGCTGGTATCTGCTGTAGTCCATGGTGTACTCCCCTTTTCCCTACAGACACGACGGTCGGGGAAGTTAAAAATAAGGAGGTATCGGCGCGTGTGTGTGTTTAATCTCTCCACGATAGAGACAGTCAAGTTTGGCCGGCCAGCAGAAACAGCACAGCGCTCGCTGGGAGACGTCGTCATGTCGGGAATAATGAAAAAAACTCTGTTCAAGGGTTGAACTCACCTCCGTGCAGGATCGCAGTTCTGTGGAGTAGCCAAACATGTCGTTCAGTGGAATCTGTAGAGACAAGCGGTGAGATCAAATTAGAAGCTGCATTTCCATTACAATTTTTCGCAAAATAAAAGTGATATTTCAAAAATTTCATCAAAGTACAATTGCAGGTGTTTCCATTAAACAGTGTGACGCGCAAAAGGCGTAATTCTCATAAAATCTCTTCCCGCGAGACCTCACTTTGAGGAAGACCTTCTCTATCATTTCCCTTTCTATAAATTCTATAAATCGGCATTTCAATGTTTTTTTTTGCTGTCAAGAATGGTTGTTATATTTTTCTCTTTTGATTACTGGTAAAAAACATTCCGTCTCCTCCTCCGTCCAAACATTGCCATTTTCACTTGAAGTGAACTGGTCCTGTGACCCCGTACGTCACGTACGGTGACGTGTAAATGCGGAAAACTTTTCCATGACCTCCATATCGATACGTCTGAAAAGCCTCCTCACGAGAGCGTCAAAACCTTCTAGCGATATTTGAGAGGTTTTTCGAAGTTTAGCTGTTTCCATTGCCAGTTTTTTATTGCGATATTTAGGTTTTTGCGCAATTCTAGGGGTCATGGAAACGCAGGCCGTGTAAACAAGAGGAGCCAACGGGCTCAAAAATTCTCAACACATTCTGGATGGAATCAAGTAGAAGCTGGCCTCACATCAGCGTAGAGAGTGAAGTAGCCCTCGGCTCCGTCCTGCCCTGTGATGACACCGTGCCGGCGGTTCACCCCGGCGATCACCACCCCCTGGAACTCCTGGGGTGCCACGATCTCCACAGACATGACCGGCTCCAGGATGGTGCTGTTGGCCTGCTCCATCGCTGAAGGGGGGGAGGCGACAACGGCACGAGCGTCAACATGACGTTGTTTGAACAGCCCTGAACGGAGGACGCGAGATCGGAAGCGCACCTTGTTTGAGAGCGCCCTCTCCTGCTCGGATGAAGGAGATTTCATTGGAATCGACCATGTGGTTGGCGCCGTCCTCCAGGACGAATCGCACCCCCGAGATCTTGTGACCGCTCAGGGGTCCCTTCTCGCAGGCGTCCCTGAAGCCCTGCGGCGGGAGAGAAAGAGAAGGACGCATGGTGATGAACCCAGGACAGCAGCTTTCACGTCGTGGCGTTAACTGGAGCAGGGGAGGCAAACCTTTTCAACGGCCGGTATAAACTGCTTGGGGACGTTGGTTCCAACGGTCTGGTCTTCAAACTCCAGCTTGGTGTAATGCTCTGGCTCAAGAGGCTCAAGGACACCTGTGACTTTACCGTACTGGCCAGATCCTCCCGACTGCTTCTTGTGAGTGAAGTCAAACCTGCAGGAAGGAGGTTTTTTTTTTTTCTTTAATCAACAATGATTACAAGCACTCTGCTTAGTCTAATTTGATCTAAAGTAGCAACAAGTATATTTATTGCTCCCTCTTGTGAACTATATTTTGGTAGGTTAATGTATGCAATAGCAATTGATCCAATAAGATTATTTTAGCCATGTTATAGTGACTTCTCTGGGAAATCCCACTAACTTCAACACAGAAAAAAAAATAACTTATAATAACTTATAACTAAAGTTATTTTTTTTCCATAGGATTATTCGTTACTTTTTACTGTCTATACCATCTGAACTACAAAGCATGTACTAGTACCACAGAATATACAAAGAATCAAGGATATTTTCTGCCTGAAGCTGTTGCCATTGAGAGGAAGGGAGAGCGTCACAATGGATGACTGTCTCTTTAAAAGTAGGGGGAAGGGCAGTCCTAAGAGCGCCAGTGTCAGAGGAAGCAGGAAGTAAGTTTCCATTCGCATGAGTGCCTGGTGAAGTGGAGCACCTGAATGTCGGACTGCTACATGCCCCTATTTGCTAAGTTAACAGGTGGGGAGTGTCTGCATTCCTCTGGAAGGTCAGTTTAATTTGCTTGATAATAATAATATCAACCATTTTCGCACAAGTTGACCTCCAGTTTCTTCTTCACTTCTTGGATTTCTACTTATTTTCCTTGGGAAAAAAGACAACAATTCTAAGCCATAACTAAGTGACACCCAAGGGTCAAAGTCCCACAGGAGTTGGCTGTCCCGCCCGTCCCGTGACAGGAAGTTCCTCCCCCTGACACTGTCTGCTCTATCTCTGTGCTTTCAGTCGCCAGCTTTGGAGAAAGAGGAACCCGAGGAGCTTGTGATGGCGACTGGAGAGCTCAACCCCAATTACTACCCCGCTCAGAGGGCAGCCAAAGTGGTGCAGCACTACCTCAACACGCGCTACGGATCCCCATGCAGGCTGTTTGGGCTGCACCGGGTCCACAGCGCTAACGCACAGGTCTGTTGTTGGCTGACGCCAATGAAAGTGTTCTAATTTACAATGAAAAGTTGGGAGGTCAGAACTAAACTGGTGGGTTTTCCTTTTTCCTTTCAGGATGTGGACAATTCCAGTAGAAATTATCAACTTGAGGTGGAAGCTCAGGAGATTATCAGCAATGTAAGAATGAGCTTTTTATTACATTTAGAATTGATTGTAATCAGTGGGTTAACTGAATTTTAATAAACTACAACAACAACAAAACAAATAACGAGGCAGTTTGCAGAGTTACTGATACGGACAAAGCACCTAAACTGATGGATTTTTAACCAAAAATTAAAATCAATGCAAAATGCATTGATTTAATCATGTGTTCACTGTTTAACCAACTTTCCAAATGCGCACTTCAAAATGTGTTCATTGTTTAGCTAAATCCATCTTGTTTAAAGATGAATAATCCTTGGCTTACAGTGCACAGGTGTGGCGAAGTGACAGATGGAGAAGGCTGTGACTCACATGCCAGTCAAACACTCAGGCTGCACCTCTGCTTTCGTCAGAGCTGCCGTTTTCCCCACCGACTTATTTGAAACCCTTCTGGTGTCTCTTTACAAATGAAAAAAAAAAAACCCAGACCACAGGGAACTGCTCTGCAGGGGTTCTGTTCGACCGGAGCGGGGAGCGGCGCTCGGCCCAGGTGCAAGCCTCGTGTGAGGAGCTCCTTAAAGTCGACGCACTGCCTCAGGAGGAAGCCTTTTACCAGCAGTGCAAGACCAACGGCAGCGTGTCGGCTGAGAATCTACCCGGTGAGCTGAGCAGAAGCCGCCTATCCTGTTGCTGCAAAGCACACATTGTTACGCAGTCGACGACGCCGGACATTGCTTAACGAAGTCCGTGACACCTTGATGACTTTCTAAATGACAGACAGCCACGGACGCATCGACCCCGGTATGACGCCGCTGTGGCACTTGGCCACCGTGGCCTCCAGCTTCATTATGCTGAACGAATCCACTGAAGACACCCTGTACAACATGGCTCAGGTGGCCAACATCACCCAGCTGGTAGGTTGCCTCAGCTGGTGCTCACTCTTCGTGCAGATACGCGACTGTTTGAGCTTTCATAAAGGTATTTCATAAGGATTAGATTTTATCATTTATGTTGCACAACCCTGAATCAGTCACTAAGAAAAAACATTTAAAGCATTTTGTTTAATCCCTCATAAAGCCTGAACTCAACATTAGTCAGGTTATGTTTGTGTCCTGCTCATCCTCCCACAGCCAAAAGTCAAAGCAAATTTTCCGTTGCTGCAAGTTATGTTTGAAATGAAACTGCAATGAGTAGGAGTTCTGTAGAATATGTGTATGGAAAGGATCTATTTCAAGATTGCTTAATTAGCTTCCTCTTTCCATTTCAGCCCAGTGAGAATGACCAGCTGAAGTTCGACTCTCATGTGCTGCTGCACGACATGGTGTCCCAGGTAGTGGAACACACTTTGTTTTTGTTTTTTTTCGGAAAACAGCAACTCACAACAATCCAGTTCATGTACACGGACTTATTTCCCTGCCTCTATCATATCCCGTGTTATTGTTTTCAGGAAATCCTTCACTGGAAACTGCTGTTCACCTGGTCTCCTGCAGAGGGAGTTAAAGTGCTACAAATGGAACAACTTCCCTATCACAACCATCAACCACCTCAAAGTGCAAACTGAACGACTGACGTTCTTTAACACTGCTACTGCAGCTCGATGCTCACATCACTTATCCAGTTACTGCAAAAAACACACGTTTGCTGGGACAGTGCAGGACATAATCCAAGGTTATACTGTGCTACGCTGCTTTTAGCATTAACTACACAAAATATATTACGATCAATGTCACTGTATCACTGGTGAGCATTGTGCTCCTTTTTTGTAGCATTTGTATTTTAGCCAAAATAAACTGTTTGTACAGATTGTGTGTGTCACATTCTTCTAATTTCTTGCTTTTTTTTTAACCAACAAAGTGAGGACACAGTGGCTGGGTCTAATGTTCAACTTTGGCATTAAGACTCGCATTTAGAGGCAAGACATGAAGTGAGCTTCGGTTAAGGTTAGGCACACTGTGATGAGAGGCAGGGCTTGGATTAGGCAGTGCGCACACATGCGAGTGTGTGTGTCTGTGTGCTAGTACTCACGTTACCGGATTGGTGACAGTTTCTCTGAAAGCCACTTTGGGTTTTCCCATCACACATGGACAATTATATTCCCTCTCCATCCTCTGAAAACAACAAGCCAAACAGATGTAAAAGAAGGACACTTTCCAAATGTTGTGATAAATGCACTGCATAGTTTGATGGCTTCCGTATGGATTAAATCCTATTGGTTCAAGTGGCCATGTCTAAGTGTCACGCAATAATTTACAAAAAAAAAAGCAAACTTGTCAGGTCATTAAAAAAAAAAGGCAATGCAAAAAAAACAAAAAAAAAACAAACAAACACAATGTACCTGGGAGTAGATTTCTAGATGCAGTTCGCCCATCCCTGAGATGATGGTTTCTTTGCTCTCTGTGTCGAAATGCACTCTAAATGTCGGATCTTCACGGGTGAAACGGTTGATGCCTTTGGAGAATTTATCCATGTCATTCTGCAAGGGGGGAAAGGAGACGGACGGTTAGATAAAGATAAGATGTTCTGCTTACTGAGAGTTACCGTGTTTTGTTTTTTTACCTTGTTGGCTGGCTTCATTGACATGGAGATGACAGGCTCTGGGACATGAATAGACTCCTGTAGAAAAAGCAGCAGGTTTTTTTTTTATTTTGGAAGACATAGAAAAGGTGATTTCCATAACAAAGCCGAAAATCTGTTTTCTCACCATGGAGAGGTTTGCGCTGGTTTTAGATGTGAAAGTGTCTCCGCTAGCACAGTCGATCCCAAACAAAGCACAAATGTCTCCTGCATAAACTTCATCTACATCCTGGAAAAGAAAAGGCATCAAGGGAATCAAGCAAATGACAGGGTTATATTTTAAACTGACATTTTTTTAATTTGCATTTTGCTTTGTTTTAAATTTAATGTTTAAAAAATGTAAAGTTTTAACACACTGAGGGAAGTTGCCTCTGCTGTTGCAAGGGGACAGAAACGCTTATTATCTGCACACTTCCAAAAGAGGAACCTAATCATTCCGACGAGTCATCTGACGTTTGCACTGCGAACCGCTGATGGAAAAATGTGACCTCTGACGGCCTCCAGACGTAGCTGGCTTCTTCTCACCTCCATCTGGTCAGCGTGGAGACGCACCAGCCTCTGCACCCGGACCTTTTTGCCCGTGCGCGTGTTGTAGATGTACTCCCCCTTCTTCAGGCAGCCCTGGTACACCCGAATATACGTCAGCTGGCCAAACCTCCCAGCCTGTTTGACAAAAAACAAACAAACAAACAAAAAGACAGCATGAAACGTGTTCTATTAAAACAAAATTGGAGGTATATGCACAAGAAATCTGATGTCACCTCTAGTTTGAAGGCCAGCCCAACGTAGGGGTGTGTGGAGTCTCTTGTATTGTCCATCTCAATCTTGGATGTTTCACTGACGTCTCTGAAACGATCGCAGTCACAACAAAGCAGATTTCAGGTCACTTTTGCCATCAGAAAAAATGGAAATGGCCCGAAAATTGAGACAAGGAAGCTCCACACTCACTCGTCATTAAGTATGGCATAGTTTTGGACTTCACTTGGGTTTGGCAGATAATCCAGGACAGCGTCCAGAAGAGGCTGCACACCTTTGTTCTTCAGCGCTGTTCCTACCAACACTGGTGAGAAAAGTCGCTGCACAGTGGCCCTGCGGACTGCAGCCTGGAAAGAAAACACATCAGAAAAATTTAAATTTGAAGAATTAAAACATAATGATCTTGTTTTTCAGCTGCGTTCATTGGAGGGAATCTACATTGTTTCAAAAATGTTGATAAAAAAAAAAATATAAGTATTTTTTTTTTTTATCTATCAAGGTCATGACTAGGCTGGCTTTGTGGCATTGCACCATTGCACTAAAGGACAGAGAAGTTAGAGTGATGAAAAAGAAGCAAAGACTGTTGTGAAAGCAGAAGAGTACATTTAAGAGTTGACGTGCACTTAAAGCCAGAATTCTTGAAAGAAGGAGAGATTCTGTCTTTCTTTACAAACCTTCAGATCAGCAGTGGTTGGAATCTTCTCTTCCAGGAACATTTCACCCAGGAGTTCATCTGCATTAGCGACACACTCCACCAGCTCTTGCCTCCTTTCTGCAGCCTCAGCACGAAAATCTGCGGGTATCTCGTCAAGGCGGACGTTTTGACTGCAGAGACAGGAAAAGAATAAGTCTGCACACCTCCAATGTTTAGAAATGCTTTGAAACCAACAGATTCTAAATGAAAAAAATATATATTCAGATCAGAAATTGTTTATTGTGAAGTCACATGACATCCTTACCCAAATGGTCCTTCAAAATACATGCTTCGCTCTTCTATTAGGTCAATGATGCCGCGCATGTTCCCCTCCAGGCCCATGGGGATGTTTACAAACGCTGCATTGTGGTTCAGTTTAGTTCTGGATAAATCAAAGTATGATGGATGAACACAGGAGTGTGGTTACTGCATTGGTTACTGCTATTTACAGCTTTGAGGAGCAACACCAAAATTCAGTTACTCCCTGTGTGTTAAAATAGGCTGTGAGTTTGGTTTATTACAGAGTTTTCTTTGTACATCTGAATTACTGTATTTGTGAGAAAATAAAATACATGTAGGTTTAATTATGCTCTTGTTTAAAACCACCAACTTAATCTCGTAAACTTTGTTTTAATTCTAGATCCACATCTCTATTGTTTAGGTCAGTGTTTTTCAACCTCTGTGCAGCGCCACGCTAGTGTACCGTGAGCGTGACATGTCATGTGTGCAGTGAAAAATGATACATTTTCACTTAATTAACTTAACTATATTTCATTATTAGGCTAAAAAAGTGTCATTTTATAATATTTTTGGTTGCTGGTGTGCCACGGGATTTTTTTCAAAGTTAAAAAACATGGTGTGGCTCAAAAAAGGTTGAAAAACACTAGTTTAGGTGTGTACGTTGTCTCGTTATGCGTGTGCTTCGCGGCACCGTACCTCATTTGCTGCAGGGCTCGGTAGGGGTTGGCACCCATCCGGTCCAGTTTGTTGATGAACGTGAGAAAGGGGACATTGTAGCGCTTCATCTGCCTGTTAACTGTCATGGTCTGACACTGGACTCCTCCCACAGAGCACAGCACCAGCACAGCGCCGTCCAACACTCGCAATGCTCGCTCCACCTCAATGGTAAAGTCCACGTGGCCTGGAGGTCGGAAGAGGACAGTGACATTTGGGGAAAAATAAATAACTCGGTGTTTGTATGTAAGATTTGCATCAGCCCTGCCAGTTCACAAGCGGGCTAAGGCGTTCCGCACTTTTGGCATTTCAAAGTGTTATTGCAGCTGTTCCTGTGCCAGTAAACAGGAACAAATGACAGGTAGACACAGAGATGAGAACTAACGGCACTTAGATGTCATCATAAGTTTTCATCTTGGACCTTACCTGAGTTTAAAAAGACCTCTTGTTGAAGATTAGGGGGCATGCTGTTTTGTTTATATATACATTTCAGAGGCAAACAGGGAATAAAGACTAATTTAAGTATATTTCAGTACCTGGTGTGTCAATGATGTTGATGTTGTTATTCTTCCACATGGTGTATGTAGCAGCCGACTGGATGGTGATGCCCCTTTGTCTCTCGAGCTCCATAGAGTCCATAGTGGCACCAACACCATCTTTCCCCTTTACCTGAAACCCATACAACAGAGAGAAAATGTTTTTAGAACCCCACCAAGGACAACAGTGCAGGTAATATTTAATCTCTAGTTACTTGTCTGTAATAAGATATCATATCATAGATATCATCTCAATGTCATAGATCAATGGAAGTTGGGACTTAAAATGCATAGAGAGGCAGCTTTGTACTGTGTCACTTACAGTAGTGAAAAAAACGTTTTTGGACAACCAATTAACAGTACGAGTAAAGAGCACTTTGTGTTATATTAAAAGCACGATTCGTGCTATACAGATCAATAATAAATGAAGGGCTTAGGAGGCCACCTCGTGGATTTCCGCTATCCTGCCTGTGTAATACAGAACGCGCTCCGTCAGGGTGGTCTTCCCCGAGTCAATGTGGGCTGAGATTCCGATGTTTCGGATCCTCTCGTTGGGAACGACACCAGAGGAGCATGTCCGACAGCTGTTTATCAGAACCTGAAAGATGGTACACGGCAGAGTGTTAACCTATAGTAAAATGCAACAAACAGAGAGCGCGGAACATCCTCGTTGAGGTTCTGGTGCTTCTTAACAGCTTGGTTAGCTGCACCCCTCCAGATTACCTAATGTTACCTTTTTAATTGTCACGCTTCCTGTTGATAGAAAATGCGTTTTCCCAATAGACAGACCGGCATTAAAGAGCCTCATTTTGACGACAGGGCACAGGGTGGTCGTTTTTCTGGTTTTGAACGACCCTGGTCTTGACGACCCGGTGAATGTCACGCCGGGGAGCTGCTGTACTGATTATTTAACGCTACTTCCGCATCTACGGAAGCCTATGTGTATCAAACTCTGTGGACAGCCAAGTAGTTCAAACCTAAATCGGTTGGTTTGGAATTTATGTAATCAACTCAAATAACTATTAAACATGACAACAATACCGACAATGAAAAAGCTCCATGCACAAAGGTTCGTTGACATTAGTTTAATAGTGGGGGTTTTTTTGTTTGTTT
Organism: Nelusetta ayraudi; assembly: GCF_046127955.1. Classification (NCBI taxonomy): domain Eukaryota; kingdom Metazoa; phylum Chordata; class Actinopteri; order Tetraodontiformes; family Monacanthidae; genus Nelusetta; species Nelusetta ayraudi. The sequence goes on along the minus strand of NW_027466098.1, from coordinate 9,644,779 downwards.
TTTTGATTTTAAATCCACTTAACATCCTTCGAATGTGCTAGACGGACACCAATTTAAAGGGCTAAATTCGCTGAGCGTTTGCAGACAGCACTGTAAAAGTTTCAGGCACCGTGAAGCTAGCAAACTGCTAACGAGCTGTCGCCGTTTGCTTTTTGCCAGAAGCCGTCAGTCTTGGTGACAGACATGCCTCCGTTTTTGGCAGGTTCCTCTTTCTGTTGACTCTCGACACGACAGCACTTTACTCACTTGTTAAACACAAACCGCAAGCACATCCCCTTCCACAGCCAGGTGTATGTCATGAACATCTTGCACGTTTGCCGCACACTTCTACGGAACACAGGAGAAACTCGCCACAATTGTTGGGTAAGTTTTGTTTGTTCGTTTTTAAGAGCTCATCAAATTAAAAAGAAACTATCACTGTATTGTTAGTCAAAGTACACAAACTTAATGTCACAAAAGTGAGATTTGTGATCACTCAGACGTTATTATTTATCAATATTATTTTACTTGTACGGTTGAATACTACTACTACTACTAATAATAATAATAATAATAATAATGTAAATTACTGTGCCAACATTGCCAACATTTATACTGATATAGCATTTAAATGCATGCTGATTTTGCAGAAAGTGTGGTCACCACTGTAGCCGCACAGAATTACCATAGCTCTCAGTTTTGAAACTATTTCGTGTTTTATATGTATTTAAAGAAAAAAGACAAACTAACATTGCGTGTGCAGATTCTGTATAGTTATTTTATTAAATGAATCCTATTCCTGTTTCACATGGTGTTCTCTCTCGGCCCTTCACCCCGGCATGAGTCACAATACATGATTATTTATGATTTATGATTACTCAGGCGTCTCCTTAGTGTCAAATGTGTGTGCGCACGCATGTGTGTGTGGTTAACTCTGAGCTGTTTTTTTCCATTGTTGTGCTTCCTGTCTCATTTCCTTTCTGTGAGTATTCCTTTCTGTCAGTGACTGCAGTATTAGCCATGTGACAGACGCCTCGTTGCATCTAAAATAAAATTGTCCCCATACTTTATGCCCTGTAAATATCTTCAAATGATCCATGAGTGAAAAATTCCGTGACAAAAGTATCACACACACACACACACACACACACACACTTTGAAGTAGTTTTAACTTTCCCTGCACAAGTCAGAATTAGTCTGCAATGTCTGGAATTTGTGACAATGTAGAAAGTAATGAGTATGAACTTTAAAAACACTTGTTTTAATGTATTTTCTCCAGTCGAACCAAATACTGTTTGACATGCCAGAGTGTAGTAGGCCCTCACTGAATGTATAAAGACCCAAAACTGTGTCAATGAGGATTTTTTTTTTTTATTCCTCTATGAGATGTATTACTTATTTAATAAGACAGAAAATGTAAAAACGACTCAAAAAGACTAAAACTAACTGAATTATCATTCACACTAATAATTACATTTAAATGGATACACTTGTCTGTAAACTCTATCACGAAGCAAATAATTTACTTCAACTCAAGGTCAGTATTTTACACTGTTAATTCCGTTTTATGCTGTTCCGTATTAATCCCACTTTTGAAATAGTTTCCTTTAATTTGATCAATTGTACGTTTTGTCTATTGGTTCCTCGTGCTTGAAAATAGCTTTGTTTCACAAGGGCATCGCTTAGCCACAGGAGGGCAGTAGTACATTGCCTTACTGTGGTAGAAATGTAAACTTAATTTAAGATTTCTGGCTCTTCACTTATTTACGCTTCTCTTCATTTAATTCTTCAAAATGTACGTACATTTACAACGTAAGATTCTGTCTTGACTGCTCACGTTTATTTCAGGCTCTTGTAGGCTACAGCAGTGTTCGTACTGTTGTGCTGATTCGTTTATTTGCTCTTTTAGATTTCCACATGGAAAGAATGCATGGTGCAATGTTCCCACACCAAATGAAAGGATCGTGTGATTAATGGATTACGGTGCCTGAGAGTCATACACTGTACAGTTGTACAGTTCGAATCATTCAGACGCAATCATCAGCGAGGGTGTGTCCACCCGGGTCACTGCTGAGGCCTACTACTACGGAATGCACGATGGGTCAAACTCTGTCGGAGTTCTCGCACGCCACCACCGCAGCCTCGGGCAGAACGAAATGGAAAGCAGGAGAGGCAACCCGGCGGCTCAGAGTCCGCGGATCTAGCAGCAAAGGAAAGCCAACGAGCGGCCGATTAAACGGAAATCCGATGAAAAACAAAGTGCTGTCGTGTTTGGGAAGAAGAAAGCGAGACTCCAGCGAGGCAGACGTGGATTCCGGTTGCGAAAGTGGAGCCGGTCCAGCGCCGCGCCGCGAACACAGAGTTGGAAAGTTGCCGAGGGACGAGGTGGTGTCGACGGTTGGGGAAAGCCGAGCATCCTCGGAGTGTTTGGACACACAACCGGGCGTCGATCTCAATATCGACCGAGACAAAGCGGCTGGCCCGTCCCATCCGAGGGGTGCGGAGCCGGCTAGGGCTGTTCAAGCCAGCGGTGGGGGCAGCGAGGAGCCGAAACCCGGGCGAGAAGACAATGAATCGGACCCCCAGACAAGGGCCATGGAAGATCAGCCTCTGGTGGGTGACAACAAGGATTGTATTGTTTCCACGGCTGGAGAATTGAGGGAGACTAGCCCGAGTTCAGCCCCACAGCTCACCCCTGACCCGCACGCCGAGGGGGCTTCATCCACCTTGTCCTCAGATCAACCACCCAGTGGTAAACGGCTGCTACCGGGCGATCAAACCGGGGCTAAAATGACTAAAACTGATCGCAGCGCCGTTTCGTGTCCGTTTAAAACCACAGGGGACCAGACAAATGGTTGTCCCGTTGAAACTGTGAGCAGACAGGACTCTGAACAGGCCCAGCACGGAGCCCCAGGAGGCCAGAGTTACCCTGGAACTATACCGAAACTCATCATAACCAGAGACCCCAGTCCAACCCGTTCCTCGGACCCTCCATCCCCGCTGGGCGCGCAGACGGAGCTCACTGCCGGCTCCTATCTGGTTTCGCGGCCCGACGACGAGTCGCCCTGCTCGGACAGCGGCTGCGGAGGCTCCCCTGCCCTGATGCGATCCCCGAGAAAGCTGTCCAACTCCTCCTCCATCGGCCTGTCCTCCGCGTCGTCTTTTGAGGAGTCCGAGGACGACTTCACCGGAAGCGACATCGAATCCAGCCTGTCTCCTCGGTCTATGTGCAGCCCTGACGATGGAGCGGGGGTAAGTGTCTCCTTTTTTTAAGGAAAAAATATCCTACAACTGCCTGTCAGAAAACTATTGTGAGCAATTGCAGTTTGCCCCCTTATTTCGAACTGTTAGTTGCACGTATACATGCTGCTTTAATAAGGTGTTTTAAGGTGTGCATAGGTGAGCCCAATACAGTTGCCTGCAAGTCTTTGACACTGGAATCCATGCACACACATTACGTGCCAGGAGACATGCAGTCAGTAAGCCTCCACGTTGCAGCAACTCTTTTGCCAAAGCGCTTCTGTTAATTTACCATTTTTAAAAATTGCTCACTGCATGAAAAAGAAACGCACGCTACGCAGTGACGTCACCAGACCCTGTAAAAGACCTTTTATAGCTGTGCAGTCTACAGTGTTTTGAAACTCTGGAATCTTCAGTCAACGTCAATATGACACCTACTAAAGTTCAAGTGTGTAAAAAGTTAAATTGCTTTGATTGGGCAAAACTTTTTTATTTTTTTTTTATTTTTAACCTTATATTGAATTCACCTACACAAGTACACCACGAAGAATGTTGTAAATTATAAGCAAGGAAACTGGTTCTTATCTCAACCCACATACTTGTGTGTCCGTCCACTGCCATAACTCACGATTGCTTGTCTGACATGAACAGAACAGCTTGACCATTAGAACTCTTCCATTGCACGACTGACTCGTGTCTCATCGCAGTTGACCGTAATTAAATTCTTTTACAATTAACAACCCTGATCCTATTTGGAAGCACTCGGCTGTAACTTTCCCGGATTTCTAAATGCACTTTGGGTTAGAGAAGGAAATCCATAAACGTATTTACTTTCCAAGTATTATCTTCCTCTAGGCATGAGATGAGGTAAAAAAGAATTTTTCCAAGTAGGAAGTCACCCTCACCCCACCCCCTGAGTCAAGAGGCTTTGATGCACTGTTGGCTGTAAATGCTTGGAATGAGACCAGTCTTGAAAACAGGATGTATCCATCGGAGATGACCTTCTAGTATCTCCACTTTTAGTCCTGACAGTATGTAAATCTTTCTCGTCCCGCTGTTCTGCACAAGATGCTCCTTCGGCGTGTTGCAAGAAGATCCTCTGTGAGCAGCATACCATTCACATTGCACCGGGTTAAACTGCCAGAAACGGTTCATGTAATTTTATTAGGTGGCCCAGTTTTATTTTTTCCCCTGCAGAAAGGAAACTACTGTCTGGTTACTTTGTTAAAAAAAAAAAAACAACAACCTCCAAACAGATGAACACGAGACAGGGAAAGGGTGGGTTTGTTTCAAATTCAATTTAAATGTAGCAGCTGGGAACTCTGCAAATCCTTATTTTATACCAGAATTACATCAGGGGACATCTGAAAAAATAAGTCTGGAAAACACGCCTCGTCCAAACTTGTGAAAAGTAGTATGAGAGAGAGATAAAAGTGAGCTTTTTGTTGGAAGCTGTCAACATAGGGCAACACATACTTTGCCAAACATCTTTTAGTCGTTTGGGTTTATACGAGTGCAAAATCTGTCAACAGCAGTCAAGGGTTTAGAATGTCGACTTAAAAATGGGGTATTTCATCTCATCTTTAAATATACAGTCAAATCTTCATTAAAAAGAAGCATGACATGCGTCATCCATGTGCTCAAAGTATTTAGATCATATTCTGAATGATGAGATGAGATTGGCGTATGTCCTACAGAAGACATACATTTTATAATTAATATACAGATGTAATCTCACTTTTCCAGAGTAAATTGCGAATTACACAGTGTAAGAATCTGTTGTTTTTTTTTATCAATCTAAGCTGAGGTCTAAGACTTAAAAGGAACAAAACAATACATGAAGTTTGTCTATTTTTTTGACATTCTACGTGCATTGTTTCACATTCATGTTTTACATCAGTGAAAAAAATAGTCCTCCTATTGTTGTATATAAACGTATTTCCTATGTCCTCAGTCACATTCCATTACAGTGCAGAGCAGCTGATTGTTTACCAGCTACAGCAGACTTCATTAGATACAGCAGGCCAATGGGTATCATAATTTCCTGACAATTATGCCACCGCCAGGAAATGAGCGACCTGAGGAGATGAGCCTATATACCAAACAAGACGTGCCCGGCCCTTTTTGCTTCTGAGAAGTCTTTTCAAAAATAAAGACGCAGAGGGTGTGTGCTCGTTGTCATTCTTAACGCTGCAGCCGCGCTGTCAGCTCCCAGTCAGACCAGGTACATTTCGAACACTCTGACGTGAGCAGATACTTGCTCAAACACGCATACTCTCACTCTCTCTCTCTCTCTCTCTCTCTCTCTCTCTCGCTCTCTTTCTCTCTCTCTCTCTTCCTCTCTCTCTCTCTAACACACATGCCGCCTTGCATTCAGAGTTCAATGCGTGTCATGGAAAATTGGGCTGAAGGCAGAGCCAGTTGCTAGGTGACTTATTTTCCATATATGGCACTTTTTTTTTCTTCTCGTCTTCTTCTCTGTTCACATAGTACATGTGTATGTACATATACGTGCACATGTTTAGTATGAAATATTTAAAGATTTGATGTAAATTGCTACAAATGTCGTGACGAAAAGTTGCTTTTTATACCGCTCTATAATTTACCGTGATATTATCAGTCACAATCTCCGCAGACGCACAGTTCAAGACAAAGAGGAACGGAGAACTAATAGAAACTGAGTAGAATGTGACTAGACAGTCAAAGACTGGGACTTTAAATACTTCATGTGACCACTGCAGTGTGCATTCTTACTCATATGAGCCACAATGGCAGACTTGTTTTGTATGGAACCAACTACACATCGTCTCACTCGTCACTCCCACAGCAGTTACACACAAAGTGCACAATGCACAAGAAAGAGGTGTGTTTTTGGAATCATCATATCAGCAACACAATAGGTTTTTATTTTGCCACCGTGGTAATAACACGATTGTACACGATGTGCACCACATCTAAGGATCATATTGGGTGCTTCATTCCCAACAACATGCACACGTGTATGTTGCTGTCACCACGTCAGACATGATTTTTACACTATTAAACAACGGCACAGTTAGTTGTTGCATCAATTTCAAAGCCACAGTGAAAATGAAAAGGGATTGACATCTTACCTGTACTGCTCAATGTAACAGCAGTATGAAATGGAAATAGTTATCAAATCCTTTCTTAATTTTTACCTTTTCTTCTTCTTCCATTAACAAACCATTTCCAGTTTTCATCAACATCAATTTAGAAAAATAAAAGAAAGAAATCTCCTCTACAGGAAATTGTAGACACCTTCAATTTGATATTAGCTTAGTTTTCCTATTTAGCATTTAGAACATTAGGAAGGGGTATCTTTTCAGAAAGGGCCCTTGTCTGTCATCTAAAATATTGAAAAACAAAACTTTTATAAAATCTATAATAGTCAATTTCTTCAAGGTGTGTCTGACAAGTGACATGGAGTCTACAGTATGTCAGAGTGATCAGTAAAAAGACACCTGCAAGGCAGGACATATGTACTGAGACCTGGAGAAAAGTCAACAAGGCCCTAATCTCTGGAACTGTCACTAATTTAATCTGGATTAAATCGCAATTTTCCGCGATACAATTAAAGCTGTGCCTTTTCTTGAACACTGTTTGTCCCACCAGTTGAGCAACGAACAAACGCTGCCATGGTGAGGGGATGTGGTTTTCACGTAAACTAGTTTAAAGCAGAACACCCCTGACAGTACCTGGGAGTCTTTGAAGTGTGTGCCGAGCTGTGCATGCTCATGTTGTCGCTCCAGTAGCTCATGATTGTTGTCTGACAGGTTCTTCTTACTAGACAGACAGAAACGCACACACACACACACACACACACACACACACACACACACACACACGAACACACACATTGTCACTCACGTACTAACAAGCATAAGGGGAATTTGCCACGGAGACGTAAAAGTGGGGTGACCTGGAGGTTATGGGCAGCCCAGCTGTCATCCCAACCCCCACACCTCCAGCAGATTGGCTCAGCGTGGGGCTCAGGATTGGCCCTCCGGGGATTAGGGAGATGAGAGGCAGACAGAAAAGTACAAAGGTGAGCAGAGTGGTCAGAAAGAGGAGACGGTTGACGTAATTTAGTTTGGAGGTTTGCTTTGGAAAGATGGCTTGAGGACGAGATAAAAGGGGGGCTCGTTGGCGCAGGCCGGCGACGGAGAGAAAAATGGAAGCCCTGGGTTTGCAGTCGTGAGGATTTGCTTAATGACATCAGAGAGGACGCGGAGCATTGAGAAAGTCTTAGGAGAAGAAGGGTGGAGTAATTTCCTATTGAAACAGGACATATAGTGAACTAGGATGACAAAGGGAGGTCGAACAGGAGGGCGGAGGTACCTTCGAGATACGAGCAGACGCTTCTAACCGCGGGAGGATTACCCGGGAGGCTACGCGACCCTCGTGTGCGGCCCGGAGGCAAAGTAACTCGGATAATGGTGCGCTCTTTTGAGGAAGGCCACCGACGACCATGAGGGATCTCAGGCTGACAGGAAGGCACACGTCCCTGATGGTGGTGGCCCGCGGCGATCCCATGCTAAAGCTGCGCAGTGTTTTGTGGTGGCTTCGTTCCCGCTTTGTCTCCGGGGCTCTGTGTGCCTTTGTCAGCACCTTCCTCCTCCTCCACTACTGCGCCGTCTGCCAGGTAGGAAATAGACGCCAGCGAATCGACCCGAGAGTGATGATGCACATTTTGGATTTGTCCTGCCAGAAATGCGATCGCTCGTGTCAGACTGCCTCAGAAGAGATGGAAAATTGGGCTGATTACATCAAATGCAGGCGATGCATTTAGACATGAAAACGCAACAGAAATGTTTCCACACTGTCAGCCTTGTTAGAGCACATATCTGCCCTGCGTGGCTTTTTAGTGGCCTCTTAATTTTTACGAGACTTAGTCATTTTTGCTTCTCAATGAGAGACGGTGTTTTCAACCTATTTTGATTGAAATAGGTTGAAGCCACAGCAACATTATCAGGTCGTTTTCTTTTCATAGTTTATCAATATTGACACATGACGGTTATGTTATAATCTTAGGTTTAGCTTTCAGATGATTTGTTATTAGAGTTAAATGTTTTTGCTTGACAGACAGCCTCATTGTAATTATAAAAAAGGCAGGAAAAATAAAGAATATCACACAAAAAATATGTATGTAAGATATGTAACTGTGTGGAAGGTCAAATATAGGCACAGCGAGGCTTAAATGACAGGGATGGTGTCTCGGTGATGTGAATTTCAGACCAGGGATTTTACACAGGATGGATGTGAAAAAATATCTGCCTGGTCTTGTACATTCTAAGATAAAGTGAAGTACAATTGTGGTTGTGAATGGAACGATACTTTGAACGCGTTTGTGATAATCAGTCGGTAGTTCGCAGATGAACAGATACAGGTGTGAGAAAGTTTACTGGTGGGTTTTTGAAAGTGAAGACTGGGAAAGAGAGTTATACCCGGTGAAAAGAATAGAACTAAAAGTGTAAGACACCTGGACAAAGCTGTGTTTATCCGAGTGTTGCGCCATAAGAAGCCCAGAGACCCTCCCTGCCTTCCAGCCCTCAGATACTGGGAAGCAGCAGCTCCCAAAAAAATGAGAGCAGCTGAATCGAAGCGAAGAGCAAGAATGTTCTGAAGAATACAGTTTAAAGAATAATGTTTGAAGCCCAAATAAGACAAAAAGAAACAACCCAATGAAAAGACAGAGTTTTGAGGATGAAAAGGATCCTTTGGAAAACACATTGAATAATCTGTTTTATAACTATTTGAGTTGTGTAAAAGAAGGCGGGGATGGCGAAGCTCAGACCGGCAGAGGTGAAATGTGAGCTCAGCGCTGGAGTGTGTGGGTTGTACAGCGAGGATGAGAAAGCGACTCGCTGTTTACAGCTTTAGACAGGTTTAAAAATACAGTCCTGTTGTCTGAAGTCGACTCGTCGTGATTCTGCGATTCAGCACCTTTGGAAACAAAGGAACAGGGACGTGTTTTGCCATCAGTTTGGAGGGATTGGACCGAGAGCCATGAAAGTGGCCGATGCCCTGTACTCTAGTGTCTCATCCCCGAGGTTCCTCAGAGGTGTCGGATGGAGGTCATGTTAGCAAAGTCAAGAGAAGCTGAGGCTACTGTGGTTGAACAGTTGTCGATTACCATTCGAAACATATAATTATGTTGTTTCCCAGGATTAAGTTTGGTTTTCACAGCAGCAGTTTCGCAAAAGGAATCCTGTTTATTAACAGCAACTGCGGAGTGGTGGCGCAACGGGCAGGAAACCTCAACCTTTGGCAGTCTTACACACAGCGCTTTCATCTCGCAATAACATGTGATCTTGCCTCACAGGAAGTTGTCTTATATTTGTATTTTTCAAAGTGCAAATAAATGGGCTAGTCCATGGTTCGGACCCAAAAAGAAGAAAGAGAACAGACCACGTCCCAGGGTGAATGTCTGCAGCTTGTTGAGTTTCTTTCACACAGTTTTTTTTTGGTAAACAACAGGTTCATGATTAGCTTTTACAGCGGCTGGTTTGGAAGGGAACAACTGGCAGTTACATTTTACTGACTGGGTGGAGTGTCTGAACTGGGTTCGGTCATCTTTTATCACACGTGAGGCTAGCAAGATTTATTGGTCGTCAGTTGTCTCGATATTTTTCTGCTGTGTGTCTCTCAGATGTTGAGATATAAAAAGACACCAAAAGAGGATGTTGGAATGATGGAAGTGGCTTTATTTTTCAAAAACTTTTTCAAAGTTTTTATAAAGTGATAAATAAATAAATCTGGAGGTGGTTGCAACTGAAAACTCCCCATCAATAATAAGTCAATAAATTGGAAGCCTAGATGAAATAGAGGGAAAAGGAACAAACCTGGAATGTTAAAGGGAAAGTCATATTTAACTGCTGTTTGTAAACTGAAACCTCCTGTTCCGGAAGCTTGGAAGCTGTCCAAATGCAGCTTCCGATCAAGTCTTTGGCCAACAACACGGTCGGCTATGAATCAAAAGTTGTCGAACAGCGTAGATGTCAGAAATGTGGAAGCGGATACGACCAGGTGTTACAAATCGTCGGTTGCGAAATTGTTGCATGCCTGTGGTGATGCAGCTGATGTGTACACATTTTCCGTCACCGCCTTGTGCCGCGAGCCGTCGGAGGTCACGTCGGGGGGGGGGGTTAATCCGTTGATGCGATTGGAGGCTCAGCCGGAGAAAACGACAAAGAAAGTTAAACAAAGCCGCGAGTTTTCTGGCGGCTGAACTGTACGGCCACGGCGACCTGTTGGTCACCTCTGAACCCGGGAGCCGAGGCGTCACGCTTGAAGCCGCCTCCGTCCTATAGTCATGAATATCGTGAACCGCTATTGACCGAACATCCCCTCAGTTATGACAAATCAGTCAAGGGTCCACGTTATATGACCCATACCAAGTAAAATTCACTTTACCATTCTTCTATGTATTTCTAACCCAGGCATGGGCAAACTACGGCCCTGGGGTTCATATGTGGCCCCTTAAGCTTATTAATCAGGCCGGTCAAACTTGAAGAAACTATGTTTTTCGTATGTAAGGAATTAAGTATCTGTATTTCATTCATTTTTCAAGTCCTTTCAGTAAAGAGTCAAATATCGTGGGGCTTCGAAGACACATATTTTGTTGGAACACTTTTGTTCATTTTCAAAAGACATTAAAACACGTGTTTTCTACATACCCCATGATATATATATTTTTCTCCTATGAGTTGGGTCACCAAAACACTCCATCCATCTGCTCCTGCTCTGGCCCCCTCTGTCAAATTATAGAACCTATTGTGGCCCACCAGTCAAAAAGTTTGCCCACCCCTGTTCTAGCCTGTCCAAAAATTTTTTTTTTTAAAATACATATACATATATATATATATATATATATATATATACATATATTATTGGAGGGTTATTTTTTGTATCTTCTGGAAATCTGGAAAGGTTCTGGTACTTGATTGTGTGAACCTGTTCTGCGAGAAACAAATGAAGCTATTTTTCAGCGTAAAAAAAACACTGAGCATTTCCACGAAAGGTGTGCTCGATGAAGACAGCAGGAAAAATGCAGTTGAAAGCAACGCAAAAAAAAAGCGCCACAGGCACTTTGTACGCGAGTTGTGACAAAAGGTGGAAACAGGTGACGTGGACGTGGTATGAGCCCAATTTTTATCCCGGCATAAGTCAGGTTAATGGAGATAAATACTCCTTTCTTGCATAACAATTTGGCTTCGTCAGACATCTAAAGGGTTTCATGCGCTCATTTATCAGACTCAGCTAGTTTGTTGTTCAGGGTTTCTCATCACAAGGGAACAACACAGGGATCCATGGCAGTTGCGAAACTCCTGATGAATCACTGGAATATAATCATCAACAAAGTACCAGCCACTTTAAATGATGACGGCAAAACCAAAGCAGTTAATTACACAAGACTCGCATAAGACCATTTGAAACGGTCAACTATATTTGTTCCAGCGGGGCGCTTTTAAACCTTCAGACCGCTTCTTCTTTTTTTAATCTTCAAAGTTAAACGCAAAACCCAACAATCTCTGTTTTGTGCGTGTGTGCGTGTGTGCGTGTGTGCGCGTGTGCGTGTGTGCGTGCGTGTGTGCGTGTGCGCGTGTGTGCGTGCGTGCGTGCGTGTGTGTTCTTGCACCAAGACTTCAACGGCGCAGCTGTGGAAAGAATGTACGTGATGAGATCACAGATAATATGCTGACATGTAAACATGACGGAGATAGGCCCCGGCTGGGAGCAGCTCGGCCATCCGCAAACACGGTCCAGCAGTAAAAAGATTAGTTTTATTGCAGCAGCCTCTTCCCCGCACATTTCACTGCACGCTTCTTTTTTTTTTTTCTTGTTGCCTCACCCTGGGTTTCCACGTGTTTCAAATCCATTTTATCTCTGTGATTAAGATGGGGGAAAAACAAATCTCTATCTCTCTCAGACTCTGACACACACAAGCTAGCAGATCAATGTCGCGCTCTCTCAGATTGCTTGCGTCAAAGACCCTGTTGCACACTGTCCTTGCTTAGGTGTTTCCCAATGCAGATCTCTGACACACATACACTGCACTCAAACACACACACACGCACACACACACACACACACACACACACACACACACACACCCTCTAGTCCAGACAGTAAGGGGTCTGTTTTACAACACTGCCCTGCCAGCCTTTGGTAAATGTTTTATGAATGAGCTTTGTGTTACGTACATTGGGCACCTGGCCTTGGTCAGAGGGGAGGATCTGTTCAATGTCTACTTAGGGGTGTGTGTGTGTGTGTGTGTGTGTGTGTGTGTGTGTGTGTGTGTGTGTGTGTGTGTGTGTGTGTGTGTGTGTGTGTGTGTGTGTGTGTGTGTGTGTGTGTGTGTGTGTGTGTGTGTGTGTGTGCGCGCGTGCTTTTTCCCCTTTAATCATAATCACTCGGTTGCCTGCAGTAAAACCCAGCCCCCGAGTCAAATCCAGTGACTAACTCTCGTATTTTTTATGCCATCTCATTGCGTGACATTGACACTTTATGTTATTCTGTTTTTTTTGTTCCTCCTTCCAGAACAAGTCGTGGCAGAAGCTGAAGACCATGGTCCAGTGGTCCCCCTTTGTGGTCTCCTTCAAGAAGCGTTACCCCTGGGTGCAGCTAGCCGGCCATGCCGGTATGAGAGGAGTGTAACCTCCGGCAGTTTTGCAAACGACATAAGCAGATCTTGCGTTGTACAATACAGATGAGTGCCTCATTGTTTTCTCCCCAAGCAGCAGTGTGAGTTTTCTGCTTTACTGCGAAGTAGTTTTCAATGTGAATGGAAAAACATGGATTTGGGATTTTTCTTTAATCAGAAATAATGCAGTTGAAGATCATTGTAATGCTGTTACTATGCTGATGTGCTGGTTGCTGATCCTGCATGACTAAACAAATCGAATGAATCTGTCCTCAAATATAATGAAATGGATGTAGTGCTTCTGCAGCTGAGAGTGGGCTGTGAATTGATGGTGGAAGGGTTGACGGTTTAAATCCCTGCTCCAACGCTCCACTTGTTTGAGGTGCCCTTGGGCAAGACACTGAACCCTAAATTGCTGTAATTGCTATAATTGCTAATAATGAGGCCGACAGCGCCTTGCATGGCAGCAGCCACCCATGAGAGGCCATTGTAAAGCGCTTTGGGGTACCGTGAAGGTCATCATCATCATCATCATCAACTTTATGTATATAGCAAAGTGCTGTACATTGGGACATACACATGATAATGTAAAACATTTAATTATAAGCATAACACAAGCATAAGTGCTTTCTTAGAAGAAGCCAAACAAAGCGGAAATAAATGAAAGTGTAATAAAATGTATTGAAAGCCCAGGAATGAAAGTGTGTTTTTAAAAGAGATTTATGAACAGAAAGTGACGAGGCCTGTTTAACGTTAAAAGGCAAGGCAAGGCGAGGTGCTGGAAAGCGCTATGTAAGTGCAGTCCATTTACCACTTCTGCAGACGCCGCATAACCCATGCGCAGTGCTCAGTTCACCTATTTACTGGACCTCTCAAGACTCTTCACACGCAGAAGAGGAACGTCTATCACATGCACGCCACAGGCTGTGTTTCCAGGGGCCTGTGTCTGGCCCATGGACACCTTCAGCAGCCTTTTGTTGCATCTCAAGTCTTCAATCTTTCCTCCTCTGCGTGTCCTTTCCAAGGTAACTTCCAGGCGGGGGAGTTCGGCCGCCTGCTCAAGCGATACTGCGAGTGCGAGCAGCAGTGCCTGGAGAAGCTGATGAAGGACATCCTGCGGCCGTACGTGCCCGGTTATTACGGCGTGGTCCAGAGAGACGAGCAGGACTATAATCTGATGGACGACCTGCTGGCCGACTTCGACTCGCCGTCCATCATGGACTGCAAGATGGGGAGCAGGTAGGCCAGGAAGTGTAATCGTGTCGGAAGGGGGATGTAATATTACAGTGGGAGGGGATTTTTTTTTTTCGTTTTGTTTGTTTTAATCAGGGCTTATCTTATCTTGGCCTCGGCGTCGGATGTAATAAGGCGCTTGATGATGCTTTTCTCTCACTGGGTTTGACAATAAGCAACGGCACGTCCGTTGAGACATGGAAAATGAGGGCTGCAGTCAGATCAGTTCTGAACCAGGGAGCACAGGAGGAGGTGACGGTTTGTAAAAAAAACAAAAGAAAAAAAAACAAAACCTCCTGTCTTTTCAGGACATACCTGGAGGAGGAGCTGATGAAAGCCAGAGAGCGTCCGCGTCTGCGGAAGGACATGTACGACAAGATGGTGGCGGTGGACCCTGGCGCGCCCACCGAGCAGGAGAGGGCCCAGCAGGCGGTCCTGAAGCCCAGATACATGCAGTGGAGGGAGACGCTCAGCTCCACGGCCACGCTGGGCTTCCGCATCGAAGGCATTAAGGTGAGGACACCCGAGCGGCGGCGCCGTCGGTTCTCAGCAGGACATAAATGAATCAGTGGGAAGAAACGCAGGGGCCACACACAAACACACCGCAGCCAAAAAAAAAAAAAAAAGGCTGCTTGTTCTTTCGAGATTTAATCCGGGACCCAGATATCAGGTTGTGCTAGTCGCTGCGGATTTGCATGTAATGCGCAGAAGACTGGAAATATCCAGTGACGCCGTGTGATGCATTTAAAGCGGCTGGCTGCTCTCCAGCTAAACAAATGCGAGCGGCCCGAGCCAAGTTGAGGCCGCAAATCGCATTTGTTATTCTTCGTCAAACGCACGGTCAGCGAAACCCAGACCCCGAGGTGTCAAAACACGCGGCGGTTGCGCTGCCGCGGTGGAAAAGCCAGCCGTGACCCGAGCGACGGAGGGAAAAACACGTTCTGTTCTTTTTGTGTGCAGAAAGCCGACGGAACGTGCAACACCAACTTTAAGAAGACGAAGCACAGGGAGCAGGTGATGGAGGCGTTGGAGGAGTTCGTAGGCGGCAACACTCAGATCCTGGTAAGATGGATGCGAGTTCGCCGCTCTCATCGCCGCGTGTTTGTGCTAAATAAAGACAAACAACTTGTTGTTGCCTCAACAACTGGAGTGGTGGTTTTTTTTTGTTTAGTTTTTTTCTCACGCGTTTGGACGACAAGAAACACATGTACTGCAATATGCGCTGTTCAGCCGCAGAGCCTGTTGTTGGCAGGTCCGGGCCAGGACTTTGTGGTAGTGGTCTATCATCTTAATGGCGCACACAGATTTATGGACATTACAAACTGAGCAGATGCCGTGTAAACAGATGGCGAGGGCTACGAGACTTTGGGTAAAATTGAAAATTCACCGTTGCAACTCATGCATCAGCTGGGCGATGATACACTCCCAAACATCCTTATTACCCGTTTTGGATCGGTTAGCGAACCCGACGCTGATTCAGCGGCAGGCTGCACTGCTTGTTCAGCCCGTTGGACTCGTCGCCAACTATTTGCATCCGGCTGTGCTCGTTTTACTAGGGCATATCGAGCAGGGAGTTGTAAATCTGGTTATTGAAATCGACTCTTCTAAGGTGGAAGACGCTCTTATTTAAAGACTGCCGGACTTAATAACCAAAGTGCCTCTGCTTTTGGTTTTGGTTTAAATCCTCCTGCAGTAGCCGAGGTTATGTAAAGCGACAGCACATTACGCATCCCCGCACGTCCGCAGGCATTCCTCCAACGCGCTGGTGCCAGTCTGCCTTTATCTAGGTAGGCCGATCAGGGTTAAAGTAACTCCCTTGGCTTCTCCTTATCTGACCGTCTACCTGTTTGTTTGTTTGTTTTGCATCTCCTCCTAGAAAACCTACCTACAGCGGCTGGAGGAACTCCAGTCGGTCCTGGAGCAGTCGCAGTTCTTCAGAACGCACGAGGTGAGACACCCTGGCTCTCTGTGATCTTCCGAACAACAACGAACCTGCCGGTCTAGTCAGATGTTTCTGATATCATCATCATCATCATTGGCGTTAGGCCATCCCACGCGTGTGAAAACCTGCACGTCTCACTGTCTTTTTTTTTCTCTTTTTTTTTGGGGGGTGGTTGCATCACAGGTGGTGGGCAGCTCCCTGCTGTTCGTGCACGACGCCTCGGGCAAGGCCCGAGTGTGGATGATCGACTTCGGCAAGACGGTCCCGCTGCAGGCGCCTCAGACCCTGGACCACCGGACCCCCTGGCTGGAGGGCAACAGGGAGGACGGCTACCTGCTGGGACTGGACAACCTCATAGACATCTTCGGCAGCATGCTTCCGCAGACGCCGTGAAAGACAAAAAGTCGGTGTTGGGATTGGCTGTTGGCTGCGGGGGAGGGGTGGAGGGTGGAGGGCTTCCTGGTCGGGGAAACTGGAGCTGACGCCATCAGACGCTTTTTCACGCTGCGACCCAGGTGTAAGAAGAAGAAGAAGAAGAAGAAGAAGAAGTGTGAGAAGAAGGCAAAGACAATCGCAGGATGCCTGTTGCGAAAGAAAAAAAGACAAAACAAAAAGAAATGGAGTACGCCAAAGTCTGACTTTATGAATTCACGCTTCATTTGACAGAGACATATTCGCCCCTGGTGAGAGCGGGACGCCGACTCGTATTTCAAGCCGCCGCCGCTTCCCATCTGGGTTTAAATCCTCCGATGGCACAAACCTCTGGGAACCGCTTCATTTCTGCGTTAATGTTTAACACAGGCGTCGCTGCCCCGTCCGCAGCGCCCTCTGTCGGTTGAAGTTTCACATTGCACCCCTTCCGCCGACGTCGAACCTGATCCGAAAGGTTCGACGACCTACCTTCCTACACGTTGTACAGTGCAGCATTTGGGTGATGGGACTTTGTATTTGTACTGGACCACGATGACGTTTAACACTAAAAACACTGGGTTGGACTTCCCGCGAAGTGACTCAGCGTGTAAATATGAGTTTATTTAATGAGCTCCTCTTTGGCCTTTCTAACCTCCTCACCTTGTTTCCACTCTCTGCGTGCCTCATTTTTAAAGAGAGCCGTTTGACCATTCCAGTTCAGTGGACTCCCGTTTTGCTTCCAAAGAGTTCACCCAAGTGTAAAACTGATCCCTGCGGTTGAAACTTTTAGCAGGAAGTGTTTTCTAAATTTGAAAATTTGTACAACAATGCAGTGGATGTTTTTATTTTTTGTTAAGGTGAGCAACTTGGCAACCATGTTTGTTAGTTGTTTGTCGTTTTTTTTTTTTTTTTTTTTAACATATGTTGCACTATGAATCCTCATCAAGCCATTGATTGAATCTAGCCGTGCCTCTGTGTGATTTCAGCTGGGAAGCAGCAAGTTGAGTAACGTGTTTACATGCCGAGACATTAGGATGAGCCTAATTACTTGTCAACTTATGTTTTTCCCCACCGAGTTGCGTCGCTTTGGATTTTGCAGGGAGTTTTACAGTGAAAGGTGACACGCAACTGGATCGATTGTCTTAAAAGTGGCGAGTCTGCTGATGTTTCGCATTTTCACGTCTATTTAAAACTGGCAATTTTTGAACGTGTCTCATTAGTTAAAGGCTGACCGATCAAATACTGGAGAAACTAATTGCCGAAATGTGTTTTGCCTTCACTTAACTCCGTCGAAGAAGATGGCAAGTTTACAAAGAAACAGCAATGTTGTCGACATTATGTAAGAGCTATTGGGCAGATCTGGAATGTAGAAGGTCGGTAGAAATCCTCCTTAACATTGACGAGTGTCACCGTGGAGCGCGACCGAGTGGCTCACTCGTCACACACCACTGAGTGCTGGAGGAGATCTGAGCTCATGAAAATTAAATTCAGACATTCAAGTTCATGTATTTTTGAAAATTCAACCTGCTGTAAGGCTTTATAATGTATTGTATCTCTTTGGCCACATTTTCCCCATATTTATAAAATGTCAAACTAACACATTTTTTTTTTTTTTTACAAGTGAATTGTACTTTACAAGTATGCAAACTGGATTCATTACAGCAAATAGTATTTTTTAGAAAGCAATGTGTTTTCGAGTTGCAAAGCACAGACTGGTTAAAAACTGATAATAATTCAATGCTTTGTCTTGGTTATGGATTGTAATAAACTGGAAAGAAGAGTTTTCACAGTTTTTTTTTTGTTTTCAAACACTGAGCTTGGATTATCTCAATAGAGTGTTTATACATAACAGAAAAAATAATAAACCTAGGAATATGTACCTTTTTAATTTGTTTTTATTTATTTTTTTCTGTATATGCAATGACCATCAGAGAGGCAGAGCAGAAACTAGCAAAAACCACAGGTCAGCTCATCCTTGATGCTAGCTGCAGCGCCAGGTAACGCACCTCCCTTCCCCCTCAGGTTCTGGATCTGTACTTTTTATCTTATCTTAGACCTGCATACCAACAGAGACCAATCCTGCAAAAATAGATTGAACGCTTTTCACCCATTCAAGTTTAATAGGTTATTTCTTTGCTATACTTCAAACCCCCCCCCCCCATCGAAATATGGCGAAAAATCCATACATTTCTGTTTTGCATAAAACTAGCCACGCACAGCAAAATACACTGAGGGTAACAACATCCGATTTGACAGTGTAAACATACAGAGTTAAAATAATGGCAGTAATAAAGAATAGAACCTCTGTAATAAAAACCCATTTTTATATGATTGAACAACATTTTCTTTAGGAAATGTTAAAGGGGGAGCAGGGGAGGAGGTAGGCAGACGTGACTTTAAAATAATCCCAGTGTCCTTACTCAGTCTACACTGACCCAGTTAGCAGCACGTATGAACACTCTTCAAAAATCTTTCAAAACAGCAAAAGTTTTGAAACCAGCAAATTCAGCACCAGTCATCCTTTGATTGAACGGATCATTTTCTCTGATTCCTCCTTCTTGTTCACAGTCATTTCTGCACCACTGTCTTTGTGTGCAGCAGCACCGCCTGTCCAGCCAGCCCGGCCTCCACTCCTCCCTGAGGCAGCACGTAGCGCGTCCCGTCGCTCGCCCTCTTCGGGTCCATGGTCTTCAGCTGCTCGTTGCTCCGGGACACGCTGTCCAAACTCCACAGCTGGTAGTGAAGACTCTTACCCTGCTTGGCCAGGACGTAAGCGTGTTTGAGCGCGGCACTGCCGACCGGACAGGGGCAGCTGTCGGTGGAGAGGAAGAGCCACGGCAGGGTGGGATCTTGGCGGATGTGCTCTTTGCTCACGCTGCCCTGCTCCAAACCCAGGAGAGCTCCTAGAGGGAGAAGGCATGTCAAGGCGAGTGCCATGCATTTCATATCTAGGCCTTCAGTGACCTTGTATTAGCCTACCTAAATTAAAACGCCTAATAATACTATCAATACTGTCAAAACTCAAAAAATAATTGCATAGTTTCCCCAATTTGGGATCGATAAACTACATCTATTATATTTTAAATGGTGATTATAAGACACAAGTCTACAAAGTTGTAATAAGTGCAGCAAAAAGGAACTGTGCATTGTTGCTGTTCCATGTAAGACACCAATAAGACAATACCAAAAACTATTCAATGAATGAACATGACAGTAAACTGATTATATGCATTTGTTTTTGAGAGTATGCAACATCAAAACAACAATTGAACAATAACCCTCAATGTTATTTACATTATAAATTACAGATGGATCTGCAATCGACCTTCTCCTCCTTCTGGCATTCGTAAAGCCTGTCTGGCTCTCACTCTCACTGCTTATCCAATCACAGTTCAGCGTAAGGCCAGCTCGGCGGTGCAGACTCGAGATCTGATTGGCTATCGCAGTTGACTGTGGTCCGTTCACTAACAGCAGACAGGAGCCTGCGAGGCCGATTCTACTGTCAGATTTCATAGAACCCGACAACACAAGCTGGCTGAAATATGATTGGATAAAAACTCTACCGTATTATACTACAATGGAAGCAGCGCAACCAAGTGGCTATTATATGACATGAATAAAACAGATTATGGAGGATAACTTTATAATCATCTTTATGGGAAAAAGTAGCTTTTCTAAGTATGTTGAGGGCAGCAGTGAAGGCCTAGTTGGTCCAGACGACCCCCCCCCCCCCCCCGGCAGTCATTGAGTCTTACCAGAGGCGACGGCCCAGTGCGCCTTGTGGCCGCTGCGCTGGCACGGCTCATGGTTGAAGTCCTCATCATAACTGGTAAACACCGTCAAGAAATTCCCCACCAGTGAGCATTTATTTGCTGGCACAATGAAATCGACCTTTATAAGCGTCTGGGTGGAGGATACGGAATAAGAACAGGCTGTCCTTTCCAAAGGTGTGCGACCATCGTTGCGGCGTTGCTGCCGTTCAAACCCCCGGTGAGCAGTTCAGCCTTGCAGCCACAAAGCTCTTCCGCCAGCTGGGCCATGTTGTCGGCTAGAGAAAAAGGGAAAAAATAAATATACTAAAACAAATGTTGAAACAGCTAACGAGAGTACTGTATTTTCCATTAGCTCAGTGGAATTGTGACAACAGAATTACTATAGACAAACCATTTTTAAGCCCTGAACAGACAAAATGCATAATTCATGTTTTCTGACAGCAGTGGGTCTCAAGTCTGTCAGTGGCCTGAGGAAGATGACGAGTCTTTGCTTCTTTTTGTTGATGCATTATTTATTAAGTGTGTGCTAAAACATGCAGTTGTACTTTCTTTTCGCCCCTTTCCTAACAAATGGAATACAGCATCAATTTTAGCATGAAGCTAAGACCAGAAGCTAAGACCAGACTGGAGGACTAAATACAATGTTTTCTAGAGATTTACAAATGTATTTATTATTTTTTTTTTTACTAATTGTGCAAGGTCGCTCCACTGGAGCCTACAAAGGCATATTAGGATTTGAAAATAAGAATTCGTAATCTTAGTACATAATGCTTTTTTTTATTTGGGATCATCAAATAATTGTATTATTATTTTTCATCTCTAAATCAACCCTTGGGTGAAAAAAACAAAACCTCAGTGAGAGGAACGCCCTTGATTTCCCTTTATGATTTCGACAATTCATCCCATGTAAGTTACCTGAAAACATTTCTCCCTGTGCGGTGTGTCCCCTGCTCAGCGCCGTCTGAACAACAGTTTCCATGTCGACACTCAGCGGCGGCCGTCGCAGGTGAGCCGCCATCCACAAAGCCACCAGGCCACACCTGGAGGGTACACACAACACACTCACTTCCAGGTACATGTCACGTTTAATGACTTGAACACATCAAAGAACTCGTGTGAGAGAATATCAACACCGGCTCCCCTTTGTGCAAACAACCACTTGCTGTGTTTTATTTGTCAAGCAGGCGCGTCCATAAGTAAATGTCAGTCAAGGTGTCAATAAAAATGCATCACAGCAGTCGGGCCTTACTGTGGTCCATCTTGGATGAGCGAAGGCACATAGGAGTTCACAAGTATCCACTGCAGGTCCTTCCTGAAACTGAAGTCCAAGAAACCCAAGGGGCATTAACATCTATGCACAAAGTGGAAAAACAACACAATAAAGTTCACTGAACACAAATCGTGGATTCTACCTGCTCTCCCTGTGCTGGAGCAGTAAGCGGGCCTCTGCGTGGTCACCCTCAACAGGCTTGCTGCTACCAGCGATGGTTTGATACAGCTTCTTCTTGGACGCTGACGATGCAGCAGGTGGTGGACCAAAGGCAGGTGGAGGAGGGGGTGGAATCGCGGAGATCTCCGCTGACATCTTTTGAAGAGCTCTTTGCCTCCTCTGCACACAATGACAAATGCCAACCGTGTCAAAAAATATTTTCTGTATGAGTGTTTGCTAAGGTAGCAAAACACAAATACTGTACAGTCAGGTCGATTTGGAAAGTTGGAGTCCACCTTCTGATCGACTCCCAGCAGAAGCAGCCGAGTAGGAGCATAAAATGTTGTGTGATAATGGGTAATAAGCTATAACCAAGGCGCTTACTGTGGACAGCGAATCCCCTAAGAGTTACAATGAGTTGCAACTTGCAATTATTGACAAGGTAAATATTTGACACTTAGAAGGAACGCCGACTGCTGCCGCTGTACATCCATATTTGGCATCGCTCTCAGTCTTTGCCAGAGCGGAAACCAGCTCAAATGTACAAGGCCACCACCTATCGGTCTGGAGTGGCAAACAGCGAATCAGTAGTTCACAATAGTACTTCTACTCTTGAAGGAACAATGCCAGTTATTGGTTAAACTTGAACTAAAAGTAACAACACATTTAAAAACATATCAATAAAAGGTCACAGCAGAACAAACGTCTTGCTAAAACTTCACGATAATCACAGATATGACCAACTTTTAAAGAGCGGCGTAACACATCTTTAAGAGTCTAAGCATAGACGATCTTTTTTTTAACCGGAAATATCCTCGGTGGAAATAACGCGAGAACTGCTGTTCGTGTTCACTAAGACCGGGCATTCATTCGTCACTTGGAGGTGAGCTATGTTTCATATATATTGTTGTACTCTACAGTTAAGTCACATCTGTGTTTTTATTAAACAAATTAAGAATAGTTCGTGGACTTCTGTATGCCTCCTCACCCCCGTTGTACTGAATAGTGAATTTAAAGGCAAAGCATGATAGAGGAGTGTGGGTTAGCTACAGGCTACCGTGTGTTAGCTCCGAGACGAACATTCACCCTACGATACTCAAGCTGTTTGAAAAAAAAAAAAAATGCTAACTGCTAGCTATTAGCAATTTATCTGACATTTTGACTCCTTTTTCGGTGCAGTTGTTTCGTATCTCGGTGAAAGATGACTACGCCCGACGTTCGGCTCAATCACACGATCTACATCAACAACCTGAATGAGAAAATAAAGAAAGTTGGTAAGATGATCACCGAAGCTTTGTTGCATGTTCGGCGCTAAAGACACGAGGCCAATGTGCTTCTAAAAAAAAAAACAAAAAACAAAAACTGAGTAATAATTTTTTCTGTTCCCGCAGAGTTGAAAAAATCCCTCTTCGCCATTTTCTCACAATTCGGACAAATATTGGACATCCTGGTCGCCAAGAACCTAAAGATGAAGGGGCAGGCGTTTGTTATTTTCAAAGAGGTCAACAGTGCGTCCAATGCGTTGAGATCTATGCAGGGCTTCCCTTTCTACGACAAACCCATGGTAGGTTCATGGAGAAGGCCTTCTTTTTTCATGTTAAACATACTATTGCATGAAATCAAAACTGTAGCCCCTTTAAAATAATTGTGGCCTTCAAATGTGTTTTCCTTTCCTGCAGCGCATCCAATATGCCAAGCAAGACTCAGACCTTATTGCCAAAATGAAGGGGACTTACGTGGAGCGTGACCGTAAGAAAGAGAGGACCAAGAGGGTAAAGGGATCTGAGGGAGGCGGCAGCAAGAAGGCTGCACAAGGAGCGGCCGGAGCCATGGTGGCAGGAGTCCCATCGGCCATGCCTGTAAGTGCCATGCCCTTTGTGTGTTGTAGTTTATTTCTGCTGCAAACGGGTATAAAGGATTTCTGGTAAATGACAGCTGTGTTAAAGGCTTGACACCAAAAGCTCAAAGTCAATGGCCTTCATTGATTAAAAAAGAAGCATATATCCAAGAAATGTACATGCAGATCTCTTATTATATCAGGTCTTAACTCATCTAAGTTTAAAACCAACATGCAACAGAATACTATATTAAAAAAAAAAAAAAACTCAGAATGGGGATTTCTTTCAGAAAGCCTGTTCGACTTTCAAGTACAGCTGAACGGATTAATTAAAAAAAAAAAAAATAATAATAACTCGGCTACAATTTTCCTGAATGAAAGCTTTGTATACAAGTTACAATAAAATAGATAAATGGATGTAACCTTGCAGCGGCCAAAATTGAAAAGCACAAGTGTTTACTCGCCATTGACGTTTTTTTCCCCAGTTGACTTTATTTCACATGTGTCTAATTCCTCATGACACTTGTGTTGAAATGTTTAGGGAATGCCTGGAATGACCCAGGCACCTCGCATGATGCATATGCCAGGCCAGCCGCCGTACATGCCCCCACCGAACATGATGCCGCCTCCGGGGATGGCACCTGGCCAAATGCCCCCTGGTGCCATCCCACCTGGTGGACTGATGCCTGGACAGATGCCAGGACAGATGCCTCAGCAGGTAGTTTTTGGTTGCCGTCTGACAGATTCTGCACTTCCCTCGATTTAATTAAAAACAAACAACTTATGCCTCTTTCTCCCGCCGCAGGTTTCGGAAAATCCTCCCAATCACATTCTGTTCCTCACCAACCTGCCCGAGGAGACGAACGAACTCATGCTCTCCATGCTCTTCAACCAGTCAGTAGCATCTCTGCGCCTTGTGGTGTTTTTTTTTGTGTGTCCTCACCTATTAATTCATAAGGAATTCTGACCATGTGGTTTCTTGCACAGGTTCCCGGGGTTCAAGGAGGTGCGTTTGGTCCCTGGTCGCCACGACATCGCCTTTGTGGAGTTTGACAATGAGGTCCAGGCTGGCGCTGCTCGAGACGCACTGCAAGGCTTTAAAATCACACAAAGCAATGCCATGAAGATCTCTTTTGCAAAGAAATAACGCAGCAAGGCACAGTTTTTGTGAGTCCAGCAACAATCTTTTAATGATGCAGAACTGTGACGTGAAAAGTCATTTTATTTTGAAAACTCTAAATCGTCAAGAGTTTTTTTTTTTCCCTCCCCCCCCTCTGCCTGGATAACATGTAAGTATATATTCTTTTGCATCCAGAAGAATCTTTTTTTCACAGATGGATTAAGTTCTGTTGTTCTCTTTTTATGATTGTTTTTTACCAGTGTCTGTCACAAAGCATTGCACCCAGGGTCTGGTCTGCCAGATATTGCACCTGGCGCTTTTGTCTTGTTTTGAATAAAGATGCTCTTTTTTTTTTTTAAATACTTCCTTGTCTTTACTTTAATCATATTAACTTGACAAAGGAAAAAATACCTTATAGTACTGCTAGTTTTTAGGTAAACCTCTAAAATTAATCAAAAATAACCATTACTCCTCTGAGTAATCCAGCTGTTTTTAAATTGTCTGCTGATGTCTTTTCTACAGACAGAAGAGGATCCCTTTTCCAGAAATATATTAGTTGTTAAAGTCAGATATTGTGAAGCTGCAAAATAATAAGACTGGCAAGTGACACATTGAAAAGCAGATCACGGTTTGAATTTCAATTATGCATTCTGTTTGTACAAATTAAGTCAACAGTATTTTATTTAATTGAATGAGGTATTGGATTTTCTTGACCATCTTAAATCTACATTCTTGTATCATTTATTTGGCTAAACTTCATTTTTGCTCCTCCAAAAACAATCCAAAATTTACAATGCTGTTTACACTTGAAATGCTGGACATTTATTACCAGGATTATGCAACAAACTAACATTGAGATGCAAAAAATGGGTGACGACATATATATTAAGTTTATAATTTTATAAGATGTGTGTACATATATATATATATATATATATATATATATATATATATATATATATATATATATATTTATACTGTATATATGTATGCATATGTATGTGTGTATGTATGTAGGTAATCAATTCAAGTCTAACAACGCTGATTCACCTTTGTGCAGAAAAAACATCCCATGATGTCAGCAGAGATAGAGAACAGCCAAAAGATTTAAAAAAAAAAAAGAACGGCAACAATGAATCAGAATACTTAGCGTATACTTATGGGTCTTACATGGTCATGTTAGTCTCATCAGTACCAATTAGTAAATGCCTGTTGTACATTATTTGGTCTAGTCATGCTATGTTGTAGGCCTGCAGAATAATTACATGCCAACAAGGACGGCCGGCGACTCTCAAAGCACAGATTGATCAGTGTAAGACCGGGACATGTGTGAATTAGACCTGAATAGCTCAATTTAGACTGGCACTATTAGCAGTGGCCGTCGCACACAGGGCCTCCCTGTTGTGGACTTAAACTGTGCCCTCGGTAATTGTCTTCAGGTCAGTTCTGCAGTGTACACAGAAATGCACATTCCTCTGTAGTTTCCCAAGCCTTTCCACACTCCCCTATTTTGCCTTGAGAAAGCGCTGACCTTAGCCACCAGGGCGCCGTGTGTTAGTGAGAGAGAGAGATTGTGCTCCGTGTGTGTGTGTGTGTGTGTGTGGCATGCTCTTGGCAACGTGCCTGTACTGCCCTCCCACTTGCCAACACAGTGATCTTTCAGTCACGGCCGCTGACGCTGTTCAGTGCGTTTGAACTGACAGTTTGCCTGTCAGATTAAAACCCAGAGCAGAGACACTCTCAGTGTGTGACTGTTCAAGAAAACATGTATGACATTATGATGCGTTTAGTGTATGTATGACAAAGTGTTTAAAGCGTTCGCAGAAAACGGTATGCATCATAATAATGATGCAATTCTAACGTAGGGTCACATTTTGTGGACACCCAGATTCATCACATTTACACACGCTTCACTGCATACAGTGTTACTGGATACCTTTAGATGTAGACCAAGTGTTGAGTCGTGTTAAGTGCAGTCCAAACTCGTGACTTTGGTAAATGTGGCAAGTGCTGATTCAAATAGTTGAACTTTTATTTATTTGTGCATCTATTTTAGGATTTACAGGATGATCCCAACAAAATGTACACACTTGTCACCTATTAACAGTAAAACCGAGCAGGAAATCACGTTTTAAGCTAGTTTAGTCTGAGCAAACCTCATGTCCCTAAAGGCAGAGCTCTTGTCATAAACTAGACCTTCCTCTCCAATCAACGAGATTGCCGTTGCAAAAAACCCGCATATGTCTTGGTACATAAATGTCCACTAGATGGCGTCAGAAATAAGTCTCACGACATGAGAAAACAATCGCAAAGTTTTGTTTTTTTGTGTGTGTGACTCTTCAGGTGTCTCCTCTTGCGCTAGCGCAGTCTCCGCTTCGACGTCCGCATGCGCTCGCGCATTTTAAAATTCAGCTCGTGTGCGGAGGTCAGTGCTCCTGTATGCAAATCGACCTCCTTCTCCTCAAGAGCCCTCTGTTCTGCTTCTTCTCCCGGGGTCAGCGAAGGGAACGGGACCGCGGAAAACACCAGCGGTTGTCAGGGAAGCTCTCGAGCAACAAGGTCCTGATTAGAACTGTGTGGAAGTGGAGGAGGTGGTGGAGGAGGAGGCAGCATCTCATTAGGAATCCTCCGCGATGAAGACGCCCCATTGTGCGTGGAGGTCTCGGCACCGACCACTGGAAGTCGGACGTGGAAAAAATTCCATGTGACCGGTGCCAGTACTTATGAAAAGATGCCCATAGGCCGCACACTACCCCTCTCTTATTTGAATACATATCATTTCACTCTGTCTGGCTTTTGTTTGCAGCATACAAAGATGCGGCAGAGGGCAACGCCGGCAGCTGTGAGCTGCGCAATATTCAATTACAGATTGTTGGTATGTGATTACATTTTAAGGGCAATCAACGAGCGAGCGGAGCCACCTGCGCCCACGTGTGGCGCAGCTGCGTGCGTAAAAAAAAAAAACAACCAAACACCGCACAGTCATTCGCGCTTTTTTAAGGGACAAAAGTCTCGCACGATGCGGGCCCCCAGTTGTACATAACAGATTCGGATGCATGTAAAAACATCTACCAAATAAAACCCGCTAAGGGGGAAAATCACTTTGACTTGGCGCAGCGAGGCTCTGAAGAAACTGAGATTGTAACCTGCCAGGGGCGGAGCTACGTAGTCAAAACGCCTTACACGTCCACACTACAGCGTCTCAAGTCACATTTTTGTTGATTGGTGGTCAGTATATTCTATTTTAAAACACGTATTTCTGACTTTATGATTCTGTTAGTGGATGTTGGGTGGTGGTTGGAGGGGCCATCTGGCAAAGACTGACAGCCAGGCTTCCGTCAGTCTGCCCCAGGGCAGCTGTGGCTACACATGGAGCTCACCACCACCAGCAGTGCGAATGTGGTGTGAATGAATAATGGGTTCAATGTAAAATCCAACCTATTATTATTGCTGCTGTTGTTGTTGTTCTTGGGGAAACATCCATGCATCCATCCATTTTCTATATTCGCTTCTTCCTGAACAGGGTTGCGGGGGTCTGCTGGAGCCTTTCCCAGCTGTCTTTGGGTGAAGGCAGGCTGACACCCTGGACAAGTCGACACCTCATAGCAGGGCATTGGGGAAACAAGATACTCCAAAAAAATAAATTCAATGTAATCCTAACGTAATCCTAACACTAGGAACAAGCTGATACAGTTTAATTGTTGGTATTTGATAGGGAAGTCCGATATTATCGGCCGATAAAGGCATTAAAATTAAATATAGGAAAATATCGGTATCGGGATAAAATATTATAAAAAATATGACCTTTTAAAAATTTCTCCCAAATTAAGTAGTCATGCCAAAGAATGAATTCCTAATTCCTTCTCCAATTTCCTGGTATTACTAAATGGTCGGATTTCGGATATCGGTAAAAATAATAATAATAATAATAATAATAATAAAAAAAGTCAATATTGGACGTCCCTAGTATTTAACATTTTTGCGAATTTGCTGTTCTCTAATACATACTAATGGTAACAAACAGACTGTTATTAGGTCACGCTGAAAACGTTCAATAAACACAAACAACTACAGCAACAATTACAACAATAATAATGATTAAACATTAGACATTTCAGGTATCTCTATGCGAGTCATGATCCCTGGCCACCCCAAGGAATTTCTCTCTCCTATACTGTACAAATAAGATATTAACTCCGACGTTGAAGCGCAAAGTAAACGTGGTTTAAAAAAAAAAAAAAAAGTTAAGAAGGTTGTTCTAACTGGATGGAGGTGGAGATGGGTGGGTGGGATGGTGGTTCGGGGGGTTGGATGAGATTGCCGGGGCGCCCTGGGAAGCGCTCGGACGAGGGCTGAAAGACGGATGTTCCCTGCCTCAGGACACACCCTCTGCTCGCTCACTCACTCCGTCCCCCTTTCTCTCTCTCTCTCTCTCTCTCTCTCTCACTCTCTCTCTCTCTCTCTCTCTCTCTCTCTCTCTCTCTCTCGCTCATTGTTTCCCACAGCGAGCTGGGCTTCATATCGGGTAACAGCGCGACCCAAAGCCCGCCGCCTGGATGAGGGGCGCGCCAAGTGGAAATAATCCCGCTGCTGTAGAGACGCAACTCTCCAAAACGCGCACGCCGGCGCCGCCGAAGAACCGGGAGCGACAGCGCGATGAGACTCGGCTGCGTTTGTTGCGGCGCGCAAAAAGAGGGTCAGGAGAAGAGAGAGTGGCGGCTAATTGGGATGAGAGTTCAAGTCAAGTGAGCCGCCGGCTGATTGGACCTTTTTAAAGCCTCTTAAGGCAGGTGGTGGGAGGAATACCTCGCGAGGGCAGTGTGTTTATGTGCCTTGTGTGCGTGCGTGCGTGCGTGCCCTGCACGGCGGGCGAGGCGTTCAACTGTTCAGTGCGCGGCCGAGAAAAGGTGGGTGTTGGTGGGTGATGATTCTCTGACCTGACGGACACGATGAAGTGGGGCTGCGGGACTTTGGTGGTCTGAAGCCGCGCGGGACGCCAGCAGCAGAGCGCACGACGACGTCCCCCAAATCCCACCGGCGCGGGGGATGGATCGCGGGAGGAGAACTGGACACCTGCCGGCGGAGGAGATCACCGGCGAGCCGGCCATGGGGCGCGGGCGCCTGCGACTGCGCTCGCGGTGGGCTGTGATT